>NW_007731592.1:51559-61673 GCF_000696425.1 Galeopterus variegatus
TAACCAAAACCGCATGGTGCTGGCATAAAAACAGACACTGAGACCAATGGAACAGAATAGAAAATCCAGGAATCAGCCCACATACTTACATCCAATTGATCTTTGACAAATGGGAAAAGACTGCCTCTTCAATAAATGGGGCTGGGAAAGTTGGACATCCATATGGAGAACAATGAAACTGGACCTGTATCTCTCATCATATACCAAAATCAACTCAAAATGGATTAAAGACTTAAATGTAAGACCAAAAATCATTAAATTACTTAAAGAAAACATAGGGGAACACTTCAGGAAGTAGGACTGAGCAAAAACTTTATGAATAAGACCCCCAAAAGCAAAAGCAACAAAAGAAGAAATAAACAATTGGGATTATATCAAATTAAAAGCTTCTGCACAGCAAAGGAAAGTCAGCAGAACACAAAGGCAGACTATGGAATGGGAGAAAATATTTGCAAACTATACATCCAACAAGAGATTAATATCCAGAATATATAAGGAACTCAAATAACTTCACAGTAAAAAAACCAAATGATCCAATTAAAAAATGGACACAGGAGCTGGATAGACATTTTAAAGTACAGTATTATTCTCAAGATTCTTTTGTGCAATATTTTTTCTCTCTAACTTTCTAATTCTTGTGTATTACTCTTAACGAACAGCTCCCAGTAAATCTTTAGGAGACATTTGTTGATGGTTGACAACTTTTGGTTGTTTAGACTCTTTTCTCTAAGTAAAAAGAACTGCCCTCTCCATGGTGAATGATAAAGTTTTATCAGAACATTCCAAAGTGGCCCCTGTAGCCGCAGGGCCCTGGCTACCGAGCTTGAGCCTGGATGCTTCCACCTCTATGCCCTGCAGTGCTGCCCCCTGTCTTTCCTTCACTTCTTTAGACAGGGACACAAATGGCCTGTCTTCCCACCAGAGTGACACACAGCAGACACCATGAACAGTAGTCAATATTATTCTATTAGCAACTGCTTCACTTTTAGGTCCTCAAGATATCAGTCAGTTTCTATAACAGAGTATTTCCTAACTTTTATCATTTTTAATCACCACAACAGAGATGTAGATCTTTTATAGAGATCTTTTTCTTTTGGAGATTTGCAAAAGTAGAAGAGTCCTTTGTGCTGGAAATTTGTTTCTGGGTGGCCTGGGCAGAGATGGCGGAGAGGGGCACTAGAACTGTTGATCTCCCGCAGTCAATTCCATGATTCAGAGCAAAGCCATCCTCCACTGACAATCATTTTAATAGGACTCACACAAGCCTTCAGGTCAATTAAATAACCACCTACATGGAGGAGATGCTAGCTGCTTCAACTGAAAATAGATCCCCCCACCCAAAGGACAAGTGCCTTGCCTTATGTGCTTCCTACAGTCATATGAGAAGCCACACACACTTTTTCCCCAGCAAAGTACTGATGTTGGAAAAGAACGGGCTGGAATTAAAACATCTACAGTAAAATTTCACTTTTTAGAAAATCCCCTAACACTGGACAGCTAGTTACTGAAGGTTGACATTTTCCGGGGAGCAAGAGTTCAAAGATAGATGAGGGTAGATATTCTTAACAAGACAGAAGAAATCATCTCTTAATTTATTGATTCATTTATTCATAGTTTCATAAGTGTAACAGATTCTGGTAGAAATATTCTGCTTTTCCCATTCATAAAACAACAATCCCGACTGTAATCGTCAACTTGCATTAACCTGGAGAGCTCAGGGTTCTGGATAGTCACCCACTTCAGGCTGCCATCTTCAGACCCCTCTCTCCAGGATCCAACCATAGCATTTACCATTTGAATTGCAATCACTTATTTTTACATCTTTATCCCTGTCTAGGCAGCAAGCTCTATTAGCTACATTTAGTTCATCATTGTGACCCTGGCACCTGCACAGTGCCCGCACATAGCAGTTGCTTAATAAATATTTTCACATATTCCATCTCTAACAAGACCTGGAAAGGATCTTTACCTGGGGATTTTATAAAGAGAACAACAGTAATAAACCAAGAATGACTGATTTCACACATGAGGATGGGAATGGCTCTGCCAAGTTGCGCAGGCCACAGACAGACCAGGGAATGAGTAGCCCCAGTGTGTGAGTGATGGGAAACTAGATGAAGGAAGAGATGAGTAGACAAAACAAACTACAAAGACTTGCAACAGAATTCTAAAACTTTCAGCCTCACACGGACGTGGCCGAGGGAATTCCCTCACCCTGTTCTGGGTTAGATCTTTTCTTTTCCCCCTTTGTTTTAGGATGAAATTGTCTCTATCAAGTGAACATCCCCATCATCCACCACAGTCTACCTCTGCTCTCCATCTTCAGCCTCCTCCTCTTTCCTCGCTGTGTTTTCATAAACGTGGTCAAGACTCTCTATCCTTAGACTTGAAACCCCTCACTTGGTTCCATAATCCTAGAGAGTTGCTCCTAATCTCCCTCTTCCTTCACACCCAACGTTCCTGTGACAGCTTCTTCACTCTCTGCCTTTACGTCCTCACCTCTTAATCACTCCTTAGGCTGCTAACCTGTGGTTCCTACACCCATTTCATAGAAACTGCTCTTACCAGTATTATTTGCTAAAACCAGCGGATACACCTCAGTCCTTACTTTTCCTAGCCTCTGCAGCTTTTACCACAGTTAACCAAACCTTGTTAAATCTTTTCCCCCCTGGAATTTAATGATGTTATTCTCATAGGGATTTTCTCCCACCCTTTTAGACTCAACTTTTCAAGTTTTGATCCTTGATGAAGCTCCTCAAGGTTCTTCCTTCAATTCCCAGCTCTTCTTTCTTCAAACACTAATTCTAATTGGACTCATCCCAATCCATGTCTTTAAAGACCATCATCCATGTGTTTGTGTCTCTCCAACCCAAAGCCTTCTCCAAAGCGTCAAACCTATATGGAGCTGCCTTCTGGACATTTCACCTGGATGTGCCAGAAGCAGTTCAAATTCAGCAAGTTTAAAATTGAACTTGTCATTTCCTACAAACTCTGCTTCTCCCTGTGTTCTCTACCCCAGTGAATGTTGCCTCCGTCCATGTTTCATGGAAACAAGAAACCTGGTAATCATCATCAGCACCTTCATCTCCACTTATCACCAAGATCTGTGTATTCTACTTTCTTAAAATCTTTCATTTCCATCCAGTTGTCTTTATCCACATATCTGCTGCTTTCATTGAGGTCACCAACACCTCTGGCCTGGATTAAAATAGCATTTAAGCTGGTCTTTGGTAGGTTCTGAACATAACAGGCACCATTTTAGGCAAGGCCAAGCACAAAATGGTCCCAACCCCTTCCACCTTCCCTTTACGAGAAACCTCATGATTTCTGAGAAACAGAAACCCTTTTGCTTCCATAAGGGTGCAGTTCTCCACCCTGGTTGCATAGCTTCTGCATTAGTATAATGCCCCTCCTTGATTGTATCAGCAAGCCCTTGGCGCACTACATAAGCTCTCTCACCCCCACACCTGGTGCTTTCCTTTGAGCACAGCCCAGCAGAATCTTTTCCTTTAATAAAGCTTGATTATTCCCCAGCATTTCAGCTCACTTTCTTTCATTTTGGTGCCAAAATGCGGGAAGGGTTCTGGCTGACTTTCTTGGATGATCCCCACCTGGGTTGATTGGCCATCAGCCACCCTTCCTGGACCTGCCGAACCGGGTACCTCCAGGACTCTCTCCTTTTGCCATTTCAGACCAACGCATCCAACATCAGCCTCAATTCATGGTGAGTCAGTGGATCTGTCCTACCTACTTCTACGGGTTCTCCCAACTACTTTCTATGACTACTGTCTACTCATTATGAAGCCCAGGTGCCTGGCCAAGGGAACCTCTCTCATGCCCCTCAGCTATTGGAGGACACTCCTCTAGCTGGTCGGTGGCTTTTCTCTCAAAAAGAAGGTGCACAACAATGAGGACACTTTTTTTTTTCCTTTTTTTTTTTTTTATTCCTTTTTGTCTTTTTTTACTGACCGGTAATGGGATCGCAACCCTCAGTGTCACGCCCGTACTGGGGACCGGCAACAGGATCGCAACCCTTGGTGTTGCGCCCGCACCGCGCTCAGCCAGTGAGCGGGAACCGGTCTCCACATGGGATCCAAACCCTCGGCGGGAGCGCCGCCACACTCCCAAGCGGCGCGCTCTCCAGTGCGCCACCGGGCCAGCCCTGAGGACACTTTGTTGGCAATCTTTTTCTACTAGGACTGCCCGTTTCCTTTCTCACCTTCTACATTGGAATCTTCACAATCCAAATCTCCATGCACTATGCCCTTGGGCTGTTCCTGGCCAATTTACTCCTTGGCCTCCAGGGAGACATTAAACCTAAATGTCACATTTTCCACTGTACTCTGTGTTCTATGCCTCCAGGCTGTCTCCTGGACAATCTCTCAGCCTCCAGGGAGACATTAAAACTCAAACACTTTGTTACAATGGATCCCAGTGGCCACAAGACAGCACTCTCAATTTAGATACTCTTAGAGATTTAAACAACTTTGTCACCAAAATGGCAAAAGCTGGAGAGATTCCTTATGTTCAAGCCTTTTCCTCTTGTGTCCTTCTCTCTGTCAAAACTGTCCTACCTCTCACATTCTCCTAGCTCATGCCTGACCTCCCCTTTCTGGACTTGGATCAATCTTTTGATCCATCAGACTACTCTGCTCCCTATACAGGCCACCTCAACTACCTCCATATGCTCCAAATCCTTCACCAGCCCCTACACCTTTTCCCTCTCTTCATCCTCAGCCACCCAACCCCTCTCCTTTTCCCCCTTCATCAGATGACAACCCACCTCAGCTCTGGGTCCTTTATATCCCCTCCATGAAGTGGCAGGGACAGGGGGAATTGTCCAGGTCCACATACCCTTTTCTCTTTCTGATCTCTCCCAAATCAAAAAAAGACTGGGATCTTTCCAGTCCAACCCAAACACATATCTTAAGGAATTCAGTATCTCACCCAGTCTTGGACCTCATCTGACATGAAATTTTTATGATTCTCACTACTACTTTGCCGCCCAAGGACAGGGAATAGGCCTGGGTAACTGCCCAACAATAGGTAGATGAGGTACATGCTAAAAATAATAGGTGGCCTGTGGGAGCCATTGTCGTTCCTTGCATGGACCCAAACTGGGACTACCAGGCCAGGCACGGGGACCGGGATCTCCAGGATAACATGATCACACACCAACTTCATGGCCTCCAAAGGCTACTCACAAGTCAGTCAATTATGACAAGCTTAGAGAAATCACACAGAGATCCACCAAAAATCCCAGTGAGTTCCTAACCTGCCTCTCTGAGGCCCTACATAAATACACATGTATAGACCCAAACTCCCCTGCAGGCATGGCCCTCTTACACTCTCATTTCATTACCCAATCAGCCCCTGATATTTGAAAAAAACCTAAAAACTTGAGGATGGTCCAAATACAACCCAACAAGACCTCCTCAATGCAGCTTTCAAGGTTTTTAACAATAGGGAGGAGGAGGAGAAGAAAGATCATTATAAAACAGGTCAGGCCAAATATCAACTCCTGGCTAATGCCATCCATGGCTCACACACTCCAAAGTTGGTTGCCTCTAGGGGCAAGCCATCCAGGAGCTGCTTCAAATGTAGTCAACCGGGCCACTGGGCATGGGACTGTTATAACCCCAGGCCTCCTCCTGGGCCCTGTCCTCACTACAAACAGCCAGGTCACTGGGGAGCTGACCATTCACTCACCAGAGAGAGAGTGGCCCAGTCCCCAGCCCACAGCCTTTGGCTTCATGGCCATCCTTACCAGAGCTGCTTGGCTTTGCCCAGGAGGAGAACTGATGATGCCCAGGGCCCGAGGCCCCTACAGAGATCATTACGTGTGAGCCCAGCGTAACTCTCCTTGCAGCAGGTAAGCCAATCTCTTTTGTCATTGATACAGGGGCCACTTACTCTACCCTTCCTGAATATGCAGGACCAACAACCCCATCCCCTATTACAATAGCAGGGGTCACGGGATCAGAATACCGTCCATGGATCACTCAACCCTTTCCTGCACCCTGCATCACACCCAATTCACACAAATTTTTAATAATGCCTTAATACCCAACCCCCTTACTGGGACAGGACATTCTTTTTCAAATTCAAAGCCACTCTTACCCTAAACACTTTAACTCCAGCTACAATACTCCTGTTACAGGCTGCCTCAGACCTGGCCCCTGAGTCTTCCACCTTCCCCTCCCCCTTGGATAAGGTTAATCCCTAGTACGGGACACTTCCTCTCCCTCCATTGCTATGCACCATTCCCCTTTCCTTGTTAAATTGCAGAAACTCTCTTTGTTCCCTAATGTCCCACAGCACCCCATCGCTAACAAACACCTAATAGGCTTAAAACCCATCATACACAAATGCCTTTCTTCTCATCTCTTGTGGCCTACCCACTTGCCTTTTAATACACCCATCCTTCTGGTTATAAAGCCTAAAGGCTCATACCATTTAGTACAGGACTGATCCTGACACATGCCATTCCCAACAACTTACTTGGACAGTTTTGCCCCAGGGACTTCACAATAGCCCCTGCTTCTTTGGCCAGGCCTTAGCTCAAGACTTATCTGAACTTCCCCCAACCTCTAGCACTTTAATACAATATGTGGATGACCTCCTCCATTGTAGCCCCTCCTATGAGGACTCACAGCCCCACAGTGTTGCTCTCCTTAATTTCCTAGCCTCCAGGGGATATCAAGTGTCCCCCAGCAAAGTCCAAATTTCTTCTCCTTCAGTTACCTATTTGGGAGTCCACCTCACCCTCAACACCAGAGAAATAATGGTGGATTGCAAGAGTCTAGTTTCTGAACTCCCTACTCCTCCCACAAAGGGTGAAATCCTTTCTTTCTTGAGTCTTGCAGGGTATCTTCGCCTATGGACTCCTAACTTTGGCGTGCTAGCAAAACCACTTTATGAGGCAGCCAAAGGGGATCCTGCTATTCCTTTAGATCCCACAAAGCCCATTCATTCTCCCTTCCGGTGATTAAAAGCCACTCTCCTCACAGCCCCAGCTCTATTCCTCCCAAACCTATCTCATCCTTTTATCCTATATATCACTGAAACCCAAGGCTTGGTGGTTGGGATTTTGGGACAAGAGTCAGGAGATATTTTCTCCCCAGTTGCATACCTCTCTAAACAACTAGACACCACAGCCCAGAGGATGGGCCCCTGTTTATGGGCCTTGGCAGCAGCTGCCCTTTAACACAAGAAAGCTCTAAACTAACTTTTGGACAACAGACAGTCAAGACCTTCTCAGCCATAAGGCCAAGTCAATTCTCTCCCCTTCCTGCCTACAACTTATTCACCTTACTTCCATTGAAAATTCCCAGTTCTCTTTTAAACCTTTTCCTCCCTTAAATCCAGCCACTCTCATCCCAAAACTCTTACAATCCTTACAATACAATTGCATGGAGCCTTTAGACCTCTTTCCCGATCTCTTTCCACACATCTCCCCACAAATCCACAGGCCTCAGCCCTTCTACATTAGATCCTTCACTCTTGCACCTCTCCCTTCCAGCTCATCACCTTTAGGCCAGTATCTCCCTGCTCTTTCACTCATTAGGGATCTTCTTAGGGAACAGGCCAACCTTCTGTTACCTCATTCTTTCCCCACCAACCCCTCAGACTTTAAACTGAGTCTGGGACAGCAAGTGTATATTAAGACCTGAATCCCAAAGCCCCTCTCACCATGCAGGGAAGGGCCTTATACAGCACTTCTCACCACCCCCATGGCAGTAAAAGTACTAGGAAAGGCCCCTTGGTATCACTTATCCTTGGTAAAACTAGCACCTGAAAATTTACCCAAAGAATCTGCTAACACCAAGCCAGGGTCCCTCTGCTCAACCCCCAACCCAACATCTCCTCACACTTCATCCATTTTAGGACCCACAAAACTGAAAATCTCCAGGACCTCTGCTCTTCCCCAATCCCAGTAGAAGGATGATATTTCCCCTGGTGATTATCCTCTCACTCTTGCAGGCTTCACGTCCTTCACACTGGAGCTGCTCCAAGACTGGTCCTGACCTGCTATTGTGTGTTTGCCATCATGGGACATGATAAGTATATGCCACCCCGTGTCCCTAACCTTTATTATACTATCTCTTCTAGTACTTGCTACAGGATTGGCTAGTGCTGCCCCACAGGTGTGTAACATTATAGGAAGATTTCTCCTGGCACTTCTTTACCTCCTATCAGTAGGATGCTTGTTAGCAATTTCATTGTAGCAATGTACCCTTTAAATTCTTTTGGCTCACTAACCCTTCACATCTTTCCCATGTTCTTCCTCCTATCTCAATGCTCCCCCTTACCTGGAACATGGAGGTTCCAGGTCTGCAGGGATGATGCAGTCCTCAGTGAATCAGCAAATTCCCAATCAACTCATCTGTCTCCCACTTCGTGAGAAACTTTTTGTGGTCACCCCCCTCCTTGTCGATGCAGCCCACAATGTTTCCACAAATGTCTCTTCACTTTCCTCTAATCTCACTTCAGTGGGGACTGTCAGTGTTATGCGGGGCCTGCCCACACTCTGCCTTACTAACACCAAATGCTACCACTCACTTACCGCCCGTCATCCATGCCCTAAAACCAGAATATTCTGTTGCCTTCCCCCTAATGTGATTTCTTGCATATTCATTTGGCTCCTCCTGACATCACCTTCCAGACAGATGGAGGGATGGAGACGAGACTGGGACTAACTTTGCCCCCTGTCTCAGAAAGTGCCCCTGCTCCCATAGAGCACTAATTGTACCTTTTTAAATTGGGGCAGGGATCCTTGCTGCAACTGGGACTGGTATAGCGGGCCTTGCTACTGCCTCTCAATTCTATTGAAAACTCTCAGAAGAACTAAGTATAGATAGCATCTCCTCCCTCCAGCGACAGGTCACCTCACTTGCGACAGTCACTTTACAGAACCATCAGGCCCTTGACTTCCTTACAGCTGAGAAGGAAGGCACCTGCCTCTTCTTGGGGGAGAAATGCTGTTACTACATAAATTAGTGGGGTGGTCCAAAACAACTTAAACCATTTAAAAGCAAGCATTGATCGCCGAGGCAAAGGGTTACAAAACACAAACACACCTTGGGGGTGGCCCCAGTCACTGAACCATTGGATACCCTGGCATATGCCCCTACTAGGACCCCTAACTGTGCTAGGACTCATCCTACTCTCTGGTCCCTGTCTCTTTTGGTGTTTCTCTAATTTCTTGCAGGAATGAATGCAGGCTTTCACCAACCAAAATGTCACTGAATTGTTCCTGCGAGGAGGATATCAGCCCCTCAGAATCAGTGGCCCTTCCCTAGAGGAATACAGTCTCCCCACGTGAAACCAGTACTCCGCCACCTAATTGTTTTACCCGCCAACATAAATCCTTTTACTTTTTTCATATCTTTGCCCATCTCCAGCAGGAAGTGCCTTTAGAAGAATGAGACCTTCACCCCTTTTCCCTTCTCCCTATACTTAAAAAGCGGGAGTGATAGGTTCTGAACATAATCGGTGCCATTTTAGGCAAGGCCAAGCACAAATTGGCCCCAACCCCTCCCCCTTCCCTTTATGAGAAACCTCATGATTTCTGAGAAACAGAAACCCTTTTGCTTCCACAAGGGTGCAGTTCTCCACCCTGGTCGCATAGCTTCTGCATTAGCATAATGCTCCTCCTTGACTGTATCAGCCAGCCCTTGGCACCCTATATAAGCTCTCTCACCCCCACACCTGGTGCTGTCCTCCATTTTGAGGGCAGCCCCAGTTGCCCTCAACTCTTGAGCACAGCCCAGCAGATTCTTTTCCTTTAATAAAGCTTGATTGGTACCCGGCATTTCGGCTCACTTTCTTTCAGTCTTATCTCCAGTTTTTTACTTTATCCCTTAGAAATGTACAGTAGGAAAAAATAATTTTCTCTCTACCTTCACAGTCTTAGTTGGGATGGACCCCTGTAACAAAATACAAGTAAACAAGAAATAAAAACAAACAGAAGTTTGATAACACCTGTTAAATAAGAATTATCAGAGGCCGGGCCGGCCCAGTGGTGCACTGCTATAGTGCGCCGCTTGGGAAGCGCGGCGGCGCTCCCGCTGAGGGTTCGGATCCCACATACAGACCGGTTCCCGCTCACTGG
>NW_007731592.1:62096-109323 GCF_000696425.1 Galeopterus variegatus
CACTGAGGGTTGCGATCCGTTGCCGGACATGGAAAAAAGACAAAAAAAAAAAAAAAAGAAGAATTATCAGAGGCCTAAATTTGGACTAAGTTCCTGTAGTAGGACTCAAAAGACCAGCCTAAAAATCAAAGTGGAGTCACTCCTACTAAAGTTTCACATCAGTTAGGTTGTGGTCTGACCTTCCATGAAATCAGGAGAAAGAGTTAACAGCCAGTTTACCAAACAGACCAGTTTAAACTTCAATAGGTATGATAATGAAGTTTCCTCTGCTTTAATCCTTACACAAAAGAAATAGCCTGAAATAACCGGATGTTAAATAATCAGCTATTCTCCCATTGTTCTGTCTCCCTGTCCCCACCTTACAAGGAAAGTAACTTTGAAACCACCAATCTGTTTTTTGTCCTTTGCTTCTGCTTTCTTCAACATTTTCTGTCAATAAAACCTTTGTTATTTGCAATAGACTTCTTGGAGCACCTTTCTGGCTCTGTTGAGGGTATTTCCCTGGTCAATCCTCACATGTGGCTCCCAATAAACTTAACAAAATTACTTCTGCCTCGACAGCCTTAATTTTGGTCAACACGTGTATACCACACCTTGTGTATACATGAGAGAGACCCAGTGAAATCAGAAAATCTCAGAAAGGTGGCTTTGAATTCAAGCTTAAATATCATTGCCCCTGAAACAAAGAAAGGTATGGGGAAAGCCAGCTATGGGGAGATGCCCAGGAGAACACAGTAAACAGGGTAAGGTTTGTTATATGGATTTGAGTCAGTGCTTTCTCTGCTGATGAGAGTTTCTAGTGATTTGGAGTCATCCTTTTCTTCCTGGTACAGAGAGGGAGACATCCTTACAAATGGAGATTCCCTTTATAGATGTAAATTTCCCATAAAAAGGGCTAAGTTATATTATGCTCTGAGAGCTTCTCTGTGTCTGCAGTTTCTCAAAATAATCACCTCAAAATAATCCTTAGGCTAAAGAGGCGTATTTTGGAGTGACATATTCTAGTCTCCAACACAACCAAAGTGATCTTTCTAGAGACAAAACAGACTGTGAAAAGAATTCCTTCTCTCTCCCACCTTCAACTCACTTAAATCCTTTTACAGACGCTTCAAAGTCCTCAGCCTACCATTCCAGGTCCTGCCTGCTCCATCCCCAGCCCCACCTCCAGCCCATACTCTGTCCACCCTTCTGTTTGCAGTCCCAGACCTCATCACCTGCTTCTGTTTTTCTGGGCCTTTGGCAATGCTAGCTCTTCTGCCCAGAGTACCTTCCTCTCTCCCCTTCTATGCTTAGCAAACTTCAACTCATTTTTCAAACCACGCTCAGATATCTTTTCAGAGAAGTCTTCCCTTCTCTGAAAAGAAGGGCTTCTCTTCTCGAAGAGTGAAGGGCTGTCTATGCATTCTCATAGTTTAACCCCATCATGGCCCTTCCACTGTGGCCCTTCCACCGGGGTGTGCCAAAAACAATCAGCAACTTGAAGGTTTTTTACCTCAGTGTCCCTAGCCTAGTGTCTAGTATGTGCGAGGCATTTAATAATTTTTCTTTGAATGATCAGTGGGAGGAAGGAAGGAAAGAAGAAAGGGAGAAAAGAATAGCTGGATGAATGAAATCATCTGTAGCTCTGAATTTCACTGCGCATTATATATCCATAATGCCCTCTAGTGACAGATGGGTTAATTGTAGGTTTGAGAGGCTACTGGGCTGCTAAGCAAACATGTATTGAATACCCAATGTGTGAAAATGCCCAGTTCTGGGCACTAAATGAGCTCACCGTCTCATAGAGCAATAACACACATACCAAAGAATCGCTATACCCTGGGTGCTACACAAAGCAAACAGCCAGGTAAAGTAGCAACAGCAGAAGTTTGGGAGTAAACAGACTAAAGCTTCACAGCCACTAGCTGGACACATCTTTAGCCTCTCTAAGCCTCAGTTTTCTCATCTATAAAAACATAGTACCTACTTCTCAGGGCTGTTTGGAGAATTAAACGAGAAAATGCTCACTCTAGAGCAGGCCCTCAACGAAAGTTACCTTCTTTCTTCTCTACCTGCCTTGCTTGTTCATGAATCTGCAACTCCCCCTGGGACTTGTTAAACTGAGTTGAAATGAGGGGATGGCACCTCCATCCATGCCTGGAGAATTGGTACATCTCAGATGGCGGAAATGCACATCCTTGGTTTCAAAAGGTTGGTGACTCCCAGGGAGTCCACATGGTACCCAGAAAAGCAGCTCCTAGAAATTGGACCCCACCCATCTCCTCTGCAGGTGATGAAAGGTTGGGTTAGTATGTAACTGAAACATTGCTATCCTTCTTAGTCTAAAGAGGATTACGATCCCCAGGTTGCTTTCTTACAGCATCCGAAGATGACCACAGCATCTCTTCCTCCTAAGACTTCAGTTGCTGTCCATCAGCTGCAGGATATAACCTTGACTCCCTAGCATGGCTCCCTCTGCAGCCCATTGCTCTCTTTACTCCAACTACACTGAGTCTTTGTATGAACCACAGACCCCAAAACACCTTGTTCTCTAACACCTCTGGGCCTTCTTCATGCTTTTCCCTCTGCCTGGAACTCTCTGTCCCCATTTCAGTGCCTGGCAAAGTCATATTCATTTTCTAAGGACCAGCCCAAACATCAATCCCTTGAGTGGTGTCCTCAAGTCTGGGTTGGCTGCCCCTCCTTGTGCTCCCACCATGGCACTGAGTCCACTCTGTTGCCATTTCCTGATTACCTTTTTAACCTCCCCTTGACTCTGAGCTTAACAAGAGCAGAAACTCAGTCTTATGCAATGCTGAATCCTCCCACCCTTCCACAGGGCCCCAAATTCAGCAGATATTCAGCAGAGGCTGTTGGACTGAGTTGAACCACTGGGTTCTAGGGAGTCACCCTAACATCCTCCCCCGACTGCTGGTACAGACATGTTTGCCCAGGTCACATCCAGAGATGGTTGCCATTGTGGTCATCGGGTCAAACCTGCCCAGCTGAACCATCCTTTTGGTTGACCTGTGCCCACTTTGGGGCCATGTGTGCAGCAGAAGGCAGAGTCAATGCCAAAGGGGTGTGGCCAGAGAAAGCAGAGCCAGAGCAAAGGCCCAACTTAAAGCCAAGTTAGAGGAAATGCAGAGCCATAAATACTAGCTTGTACACTGAATGTGTTCTTTTCCATATGTTACACAGTACCTACCATGAGCCAGGTACACTTCAGTGTGCCTTAATACACTGACTCAGTCTGCCAACCATGGTGTGAGGCTGCTCCTATTGTTATCCCCTTTTTATATATGGAGGAAACTGAGGCACAAGGAAGTCAAGTAACTTGCCCAAGGTCAGAAAGCTAGTGACAGAGCTTTCGTGAGGGGCAAGGTAGGCCTAGAAAGAGGTGAAGAAGAGATTCTTTCAGAGGCAGAAATAATCAAGAGGAGTGTGGTGAGCAGTGTGAGGGATGCACAGGCCAAGCAGCCTGGCCATTCATTTAGCTGTTCGTTCAGTACACGTGTTGTGCACCTGTGCCTGGCTCTGTGATGGGCTCTGGAATTACAGCAGAGAACAAACAGGTTCAGTCCCTGGCCCTGTGGTGCTCATAGTGCAACAGAGGGATCAGGCAAACAATCACACAAATAAGTAACTGAGTATACATGGTAGAAAGTGCTAGAAGGGAAAAAAGTCATGGTGCCATGAAACTGAAGAGAAAGGGGCATCTAGTAAATATTTGGGGTCAGAAAATAGCATTCATGCTGAGACAAGAAAGATGAGTTTGCCAAACAGAGGATGGTGAGGAGAGAGTTTCAGGCAGAGGGAGCCACATGTGCAAAGTTGTCTAGGTGGAAGGGAGTTTGGATGTTCAAGGGGCTGGAAGAAGGCTGATAAGGCTGGTGAGGTAGGCATGTGCCAAATCAGTTAGGACTTTGGGATAGAGCATGTGGAAAGGAAAATAATGGGAGATAGAAAGTTGGAAGCAGGTCTTGAACATCACACTTAAAAGTTTGTACTTTGTCTTTGAGGTGCAATGGAGCCAAGACAGGATCTTAGGCACATCATTTAGAGACTAAAAGTAAAAATAACCAAAAGTGCGTGTGGTTAGGTAGGGGGAGTGAGATGCTCAGAGAGAGAGCCAAAGGATCAACCAAATGGTCTCAGCCTAGAAAGAGTTAACCCCTTCCTGCCTTGATATCTCCATCAGCCAAGCACTCCACAAAATAATAAGCTATCATTCATCAGCGTTCTGCAAGGTAACTTTTAAAACTGAAGCAGGGCAATAAATCAGGCACATATAATTTGAGCCCTGAAGTATAGTAATTCTTCTTTTAATGCAACATCTGGTATAGATAATACAATTTGCAGCGGGGGAAGCAGTGACTGCCACGGCGAGCTCTCATTATCGTGCAAGTGGCGCTTGAAGCCCGATTTCCCTCCTGTCTCTCCAGCAACACCATGGACTTAAAAAGGAGCGTTATTATTCCCTCGGCTGGCCAAAGACGGAGTTGAGTTAATTATAGACTTGTTTGCCGGTTATTAATTAAACCCCAGCTAAACATAAAAACACAGGGGAAGTGCCACTTCCTGCTCTGTGCTTCCAGCCTCTTGGAGATGAGGGGCTGACGTTCCTGCCTTTGCAGTCCACCCCGTGTCCTGTTTCCTCTGCAGATTTTCTCAGGAGGGTCCCAGGGCCTTTGCCCTGTGTGCAAACAAAATCTTATTTTTAGCTGGGACAAAACACAAAATTGACAGCTCTGAAAGTGCAGGGGAACAATAGGAGGAAGCTTGCAGACACTGACTGGTCAGGGCTGCACAGGGCTTCAGGGCTGCCACGCCCTCCTGCACCCTGCAGCCTTGCAGGTCTGCAGGTCTCCTTGGTCCTCAGTTAAATGTCCCCAGCTTCGCCTGCGTGCTTCCTGTGAGGCAGCTCTACAGAGGGAGTGATTGGAAGGATGAGCTTTGCAGCATATGGATCAGTGCTCCCAACCTGCTCCCACTTACTAGGACCATGACACTGAACAAGTGACTTCGCTCTCTGTACTTCAGTTACCCCCTCTCCTAAAATGGAGATTCTAACAGCCCCCACCTCCTAGGTGTGCTATGGGATTAAATAAAGTTTATCAAATACTCACCAGGGCACAGGGCACATGGTTGATAATAAATATTAGTTTCTTTTCCCTCTTTCATCCAGTCCTCTGGGAAGACAGCCTTCGTGTGTGTATCTCCCACATAAATACTGAATTCTAGAAGGTGTTCCTCTGTCCTTGGCACATCTCAAAACCTTTCTAAGCTTCTATTTTTCTCATCTCTAAAATGGGAGACCAGTGTCCACCAGTGAAGATCTTGGGAGAATTAAATTAGATAACAGGAGCAGCCCAGTTCCTGATTCTTACCAGATGCTTAGTATATATTAGTTACTGAATTATTTCATAATGATCCTCAGTATATTAAAGAAGTGGTTATCAAACCAGTGTCTTTGGCATAAGAAAGAAGAGAGAGATTAATCAAAGAGAATCATACCACTCACCTGGTTTCCCACTGGTACTGAGATACTAAATTACCAGATTGAGAGCAGTTCATAGATGTTGTGCAAAGACATAAGAGATTTTGCCAGATTCCTTGGCAAAATCCAGCTAGACCACAACCTAGTCTTCTCAAAATCCTCCAGTGGGCATGTTCTCTACGTGTCCATAGAGAACAGTGGACATTACTCTCTGAGCAGCCTTACCCATGCTGTTTCTTGGACAGGAAGAGCCAAAGACAGAGCCCTCTGACCACCAGTGATTTCCCTCAAAACAGGATTTCTTAATGTTACTAGTCCCACAGATGAATATAGAAAGCCTTCCAGGGAAATTTGCAGCCTAAACAAAACTTGAAGGAGTTGCACATTTGACTTCCAGACTCCAGGCACGGCGCTCTCTGCACCTGCCTGTGCTGCCCGGGGAAACTAAACTGCTGACTCAGCACCAAAGCTTCCTGATCCTGCCCTTGAGAGCAGGTGTGGACAGCATGGTAGTGCCTGCCCTGGCATCGGCTTTGCAACTTGGGTTCATGGAGCTTCATTGGCATCATCCAGTTCCATTCAAACAGTTGTTCTCCTCATTTCTATTAAGTTTTAGATGTATTGTTTCAGTTTATTGTTTCCACTTTCCACCCATCTCCTAGTGGCAATCATTAGAATCAGATTCAAGGCCTAGTTCTTCTAAGATCCCTATAATATAGATGCTAGGGATGTAACGGTGAACGATAATATGAGATCTCTATAGCACAGACAGATTGTGAACACATAATTACACAAACAGTTATTTAATTGCAAGTTTTCTGAGCACTGGGTACTAAAAGAGCATATAACAGAGGGACCAGCTCTAGTGTCTTATTGTATCTAATAAAAACCTTCTCATGAGTACTGCACAAATTGTTATGCCCATTTTAAAGGTAAAAATGAAGCCAGAGAGATCATTTAATAGATACAAGAACACAACACAGAGCTCTCATGGAAGGAAGGAAAGAGGGAGAAAGGGAGAGAGGGAATGCCAGACACTTGTAAATTGTACAGTGCTATGTATGTATGAAAAGATGATGAAAACTGTCATTCCTTATTCTGGGACACCAAGCTTGAGCCTCCATCAAAAATTTAAAGAATAGCTTACATTAGAGTTTCCATATTGCTTTTCTTTTTCTAGCCATCGGTGGGGTGGGGAGGGATAGGGATATGGAAGGTGAACGTCTCTTGCTAGATACCTGCCCTATATTCTGCTACCTGCCAAATGAGATACTTGATATATCAACTGTGCTAACCTGGACAAGTTCTTCAACCTCTCCAACTGTTTTCCCAGTTTGCAAGAAGTGGACAATAACTGGGATTGCTGTCAGGATTAAATGAAACCACTTATATACAGCCTGACACATACTAGGGGTTAGGAATAACTCTCCTTCCTTTCTCTTCCCTCTGGAGAGGTCTTCATTGCACAAGAAGATGAATCGGCACTCCGGGAGCCTGGCAGGAGGTTGCTGTCAGAGGCGTGCCCTACCCTGTCAGTACGTGGCTTGGTCTTGGCTCCAGGGACTTAAAATTTAAAAGAAATATGACTGGCATGCCCTTCACTTCTAGTTTTCCACTTGCTGTTCATGCCTTACCAATGGCACAAAGGGTGGAGTGCTTCTGAGAAAAAGCAAGTAGGGGAAGGAAAGGGGAGAGTAGTATGGGAAGGTTGCATGGATTTTATTTGCAGCTCTGAGAACTTATGACCAGTTTAATAAGAAAATATCTTCTCCCCATCTTCCAGGAGTTGAGCGGAGATGTATTTTTAATTTTCCTTAAACACAGAAAAGCTTGGGGCTGGCATTCAAAGTAGAGCTTGGCTCTATGTTCCAAGGTTTTAAAGATCCAAAGTCTACAGAATTTCTACTTCTCCCAGGACTTCCACATGCAAAACTGATTGTAAAACTTACTCTAGGAGAAGGTTCACTTCTCCTGACAAGCTGGTATGCTTCTTTCTGGTGATGAGAAAGACATGTCCCAACTCCGGCCCTGTGCCCAGCTTTGTGCTAGGTGCCAGGTGTCTGGGAATGGGGAAAATAAGATAGTGACAGCCTTCCCTGTGAAGCTCACAGGTGACCTGCGGATTGGATGTGGCTGGTTGTAAAGGAAAGGAAGTTGTAAAACAAGAAGTAAACCCTCGCTCTGGGAAGCAGTGTTCATGATTAAGCAGCTGCGATGTGTTAGGTGCTTTCACAGTGCTGGTCCTCCCTTTCATTGTGTATTTGGCCATCCCAATGACACTGCAGAGTAGGAATTTCTAGGCACATGATCAGAGACAGGTTGCTTATACCTGTATTGCATAAGAGGACACTGGAGCCCAGAGACCATAAGTGGCAGAGCTAGAATTCAAACTTGGGTCTGACTCCAGACCCCTTTCTTGTCTGGCTGTCACACAGCCACCAAAGGGTATGAGAAAGCTGAGGCTGAAAGTAAATAAAATTATTACAATGGACAGAAGAACTCAAAATTCACAGCAAGGATGGGGAAATTCATCATTGGGGCAAATAGCACCTTATTTTTCTTAAATTATAACCTGGTGAATTAATGGTTCTCAAGTCCTCAAGAAAAGGTTAGTATATGGGCAGGATCTTCTGCTGAAATAGGCAGGGAAGCATGTAATTAGTTTGAGAAAGACGTCCATCCAAAATGATTAAATCAAGTTTTGGCACATGAAAGGGTAACCTTTAGTTATTGGGAAATTTACTTAGGTGACACAGCTCATTTCCTGATGAAACCAGATTAATGGGACATTACCGAACCTAATTCCTCTAGAAGTAAGTGACTCACCTCCTCTCCTGCTGGGCCGCCTGGAGCTTTCCGTGTGCCTGGCCTCCTGCCCTCTCTGAAAACCCAAGTTCTGGGATGGTAAACTCAGCTGGCAGAGAGAAGTAAAAGAACCAGTCCTTTTTGTTCTTTACCTCCTGGTTCTCCACTAAGTAGGTCTTAAACTATGTGGCATCTGAACAGCCAAAATAGATTCCCCTCCCACCAAGTTGTAGATACAGTTATTTGAAGCTTACTGAGGAGGCTCAGAGAGATCAAAATGGCCAGATGGACAGGGACTTGGAAGGAACAAGATTAGAGAATGGTATCACGGAAGTCTGGGGGTGGAGCTCTCAGGAAGGGCACAGAGCTATCTGCATGTATAGGCTACCTGCATCTGTGTAGATGTTCACAAAAACACGTTATCCACTGCAAAGTAACTCTCAGTAATCAGATGGTGGAGATGTCTAATTCTGTGGGTAGGTAGTTTCTTTCCCCAGCCACCTCAATGCTTGTTGAATGGGCTCATGAAGACGGCCATAGTCACAGGGGTGGAGGGTAGCAATTCTGTATTCAGATCAACTTTGGTGACAAGAAGTCTGTGTTACTAAACCCATGCAAGAGTGAATGTCCAATCCAACAACAGCAGAAACCAATGCTGAGCCTAAGGTAGGGCATCATTTCCAGAGAAGGCACTCAACCACTGGTCTGATCAGATCTCCTGAATCATGTAGGGGGCAATGATTTATCCTCACTGGAACAGACACGAATATGTACATGGGTTTGATTTCCCTGCCCACAATGTTTCTACACCACTACCATCTATACACATAACAATGCCTTATTCTCCACCATAGAATCCCACCCAACATCGCTTCTGACTAAGGAACTCATTCTACAGAAAAGAAGTGGGACAATGTGCTCATGACCATTCTTCTTACCCTGAACTTCATCACTCAGGAGCAGACAGTCTGCTCCAGATGGACAGAACAGTGGAATGACCTACTGAAGACTTGGTTGTGGTACTTGCTAGATGACAATACTTGCAAGGTTGGGGTACTGTGCTATAAGATGCAGTATATGTTCTGAAATACCAGTTTATATTTGATGTCATTTTCCTACAGCTAAGATTCTTGGGTATGAGAACCAAGAAGTGGGAGAATCATCTTTCACCATTGATTCTAACAACCATTCACAAAAACGTTATTCCTATTCCTACGAATTTGGCTCTGCTGGCTTAGAGGTCTTAGTTTCCAAGGAAAGAATGTTGCTACCAGAGGACACAACAATGGTTCATTGAACTGGAAGTCAAGACTGTGAACTGGCCGATTGGTGCTTTTCATACTACTGAACCAATATGACTAATGGTAAAAGTTAATGGAAGACCATAGGAACCCAATACGTTAGGATCTACTAAGGGTTTAGACCCTCTAGGAATGAAGGTTAGGGTCACACAATCAGGTAAAGAACTATGACCAATGAGGTACTGAATGAGAGCAGAGGGAATATAAATTTAGTGGTCGAATAAGGAAGGTCTTAATATAACTAGGCCCTTGCAATCAGTTGCAGAAATAAAGAAGGTTGCAACCAGGTAAACAGTCTTTTTAAATATCCCCAGTTCCTCCCTAGCTTCTGAATAAAGTCTAGGTGCATTCATCTGGCTAGCAAAAACTAGGTGCAAAAAACACCAGGAAAGAGATTATCTTACCTTTTCAGCTTCTCTAATGGGAGACAACTCTCTTCTATTGAGATTGATAAGATAGAGAAAGAATGAAAGGGTTAAGACCTTGGGCAGCCAAGAAAAACAACAAATGTCTCCTACAAAGAAATATATATTGAACACCTGCCAGGAACCAGGCAACATTTGAACTGAGATTTGAAGTCTAGGTAAGGAGTGAGGCAAGGTAAGGTAAGATAGGTAAGGTAGGAGAGAAATGGCATTCCACAGAGAACAGCGTGTGCAGGGGTTCAGAGCTGTCTTGAGAGTGCCAGTCATTCCATGGAATTGGGATATGGAGTGGATGGGGAAGAATATTGTGGTCTACAAGTGGAGAAGTTAAGCTGGCCATCACACATCTTGATGGGTGATAGGACTGTAACTCGAATACAGGTCACTCTGGGGCCATGTCCCATTCCACCACCACTGGCCCCACCTGCCACCTCTGGTTAAACCCTCAACCAGAGGGCAAAGGACTGAATATTCTGGGCCTGAATCATCATAAACCTAACTAAGTAGTACCAATCAATCCAGAGTTGGATGCTAAGGTTTTTCTCTGAGATGAAAAGGTAGGGCCCCAGGAGATCCCAGAGCTCTCACCAGAGGAAACCCTTGCTTCCCCAACAGTAAGTCTTGAGAAATATTCAGTCCTACTTTTCAGATGCAAGCAAACCCTTGCCACATCCCTATTCTAAGCCCAAAACCAAAATTTTAATTTCCTTTGTGGGAATAAGAAATGGTCCACATGAGAATAAAATATGCTACTGACCAAAGGGAAAAGGGAAAAAAAGGGAGTCTAACTTGGCCACTGCTTAAAAAGCAAAGCAAAACAAAAACCGGGGAGCAAGGCCCACAGCTGCCTCCCCAGGAAGTCCTATTAATGAGGACAATGGCCGAATTGTTCTCCCCTGCAGAAAAGAAACCGTGCAATCCCCAACCTGGGAGCCACTCACTGTCTTTTTTTATTTCTTTCCTTGAAATACAATTTATTGGAAATTCTGCCAGATTTCCAGGGGGAAAACAAAGGGCTGGCAGTAAAATGAAACACCTAATTAATGGAGAGAACTGTTCCACTGTTGCTGGAGAACTTTCTGCAAGACTCTTATCTCCTTGAAGAAAGGCATTGGGAGGAAGACCCCAGGAACACTGAGCACCCATAATTATGGCACTGTGCTTCTTAAGGCTATTGTGAAAGTTAAATGAGTTAATTAATCAAAGTGCATTAAGAAGTACTCATAGTGTTGTATAAGTATCAGCTTTTATCATATGTTAGGTAGTCCATTGTTACACACATTATCCCACATTACCTTGCAATAATTTTGGGTTAGGAATCATTACACCCAACTCACAGGAAGTAAAATTGAGAAGCAGGAGTTAAGCAGTCACTTGCCTAAGCTTGCACAGCTATTCCATGGTGGGGCCAAGACTAAAATTCATAGCTCTACAATTTTAAACCTGAGATGTTTCCAGAATATTATGCTTCCCCCTTCCCCTATGACGAAAGGGTTTTCTCATTTTTTTGTCCATTTGCATCCTCACAAGTTTCACCATTGGCCTTGGTCTACTTCAGGCCCATGGTCCTCTGCCTCTGTGCTGGTGAACAGACACAGATCAGGCCTTGGGGACTGTGGGGAGAAAGCCAGGAACATGCTAACCTATGCAGACCGTGTCTGGACTGTTATCATAAAGAGAGAGGAGACTAAAAGAGAGGTAGACATGAGAAAAGGGAGAAGGAAAGAAAAGGGTGAGAGAGAAGGAAAATAGCTCCATTTGCATTTATTCATCTGTTTGTTAGTATATTTGTATCCAGCCTTGATTTTAAGGGATTATACAACAGGATAACATTGAGTCTCACTTGGGGCACAGATTTCCAATGAGTCTCCTTGAAGTCTCACGCCAGTGACATTTTCAACTTCGATTTATCATTTTTCAAAACAATGTAAGGCCTTGGCATCAGCCAACTTCTTCCTCCACCACCTGCCCCCTGCAGAAACCATGAAGTAAAGCATCTAGCAAAATACTTAGTACATAGTAGGTGTTCAACATTGTGAGACACCTGCAGGACCAGCAGGTCACCCCGAACAGTTGCCAACGGATTTATTAAATTTCTGAAAGTAGCTGCTGCCCTGGGTTGAGAAGAATGCGTTTGTGCAGCCCCCTCCCCTTTGTCCCTCTCCCTACCCCCTAGGAAGTCCTCCCCTCAGCCAAGATGGCAGGGACTGGCAAGCTTGTCCCATTTGCATGTGTGTTTGTGTGTATAGGAGTATCTTCCCTATGGGAAGCCAGCACACGAAGTCCCACCTTTCACCCCCCAAGTCCTAAATTGAAACAAGCTGGTTGCAGTTGTGAGCAAGCCCAGCTCACACCAGCTGGGCCCTGCTCACAGCTTCAAAAAATGCTGTTTCATGTTCAGATGCAAATGACTATTTCCTATCTAGAACATGCCCCAGACTGTGTTCCAATCTGAATGGGGAGGAGAGGAGGGCAGGGGCTCTGGAAAAACATTTGGTCCAAGCTGTCAGGATGAATTATGCTGCTCCGAAGCTTTCTCTGAATTCAGAGAGTGGTCAGTGCTCTATGAGAGGTGCAGAGAGCAGGATGGCATGATGTTCCCCAGAGCTTCCAAGCAGCTGTTCCTGTACCCCATCCCCACTGCCACCCCTGAGAACCAGCTCTTGTGGCCTAATCCTAGAGGACTGCCATAGCCTCTGAACTGGTCCTCATGCCTGGGTGTGCCCTCTCCAACCTATCCTGAATGCCTGCTGTCAGAGAGGGGCAATCATTTGTTCATTCAAAAATCAGTTACTGTATACCTACTCTGTGCCAGATACTGTCGTAGGGACAGGGGATACAGCAGAGCCCTCTGGGGCTGAGGAGGGAGCAGTTTGTCCTCAGCGGGCTTATATCTTAATGATCTTTCTCAAATGCAGTTCTCATCATGTCACTCTCCTGCTCTCACTCAGAAGTCCTCAATGGCTCCCTGTGGCCAACTGAATAAAAACTAGACATCTTAATGCAGGCTAAGCCCTCCAGGATGAGACTCAAATCTGCTTGTCCAGTCTTAAGTTTCATTCTTCACTGTTTAGATCCAGTCATGAACATGCTGAAAATCTATCCACCCCACAAGGCCTAGCTCCAGCGCCATCTCCATGGAATCATCCAAGATTCCCACTTCCTTTGCATTTTCACGGCACTATCCCAGATATTTACAGTAAGGAGAAATGGCAGCGATTATCCAAAAATCCAAGTTTACTCTTTAACAGTCCCATCTTCCTAAGCCTACTTCTGTGTTAAGACTAATTCATATTCTGGTAAACATGACTCAGGTTTCTTGTGGGGATTTAACCAAAATTTATTGACTGCCTAATATGTGCCAAATATTACACTACATACTTTCATTTATATTATCTCTTCCCATCTTCTGTTTTCTCCTATTTACAGGTAAGGAAACCAAAGTCAGAGAGGTGAAGCAATTTACCCAAGGTCACACAGACAGGAAGTGAGGGATTCCCAGTTGAAAGCCAGGTCTAACAGGCTTCCCTTGCTCATGGCCCTCAACCATTGGTCCCCACCTGGAGCACACGAATCCTCAAGTACACAGTGGGGTACTGGGGATGCCGGTACAAAGTTGCAAGATAAACACAAGGCATCTACCTGGGGCATCCTTTTCACACGCTGAAAATCATCTGAATACTATTTGATGTCAAGAATATCCACATTAAAACAGACCCAGATGTTGCATACTATGGAGGGGAATTTTAAGATTGCATAAATTTTGCAGATGAAATGCAAGTCTTCTAATCCACTTTGCAGCAGAGGAAGTTTGCTTCAGCTGTGCTCCAGGCCTCCCAGCAACAATTTAATAATCTAATTCCTTACGATATTAATAATGTTATAATTTCTTATTTTTAATATTGTAATTTCTTACTGAACTGTGTATGTTCTTCCCTTCCTAAGAGCTGGGGCTTGCATGTGACTGATGTCTTTAGCTGAACAATGTATAAATGATGAGTTGATTCCTCTTCTGTCTCATCTTCTGTTCTATAGGGACCTTAGCTGCCATACCCTAAAGAAAAGCATAATGGAAGAATTTCAGCCACCGTGTCAAGTGATAGGCGGGGCTTACACTACCGCAGTTGTGAAAAGGAGAGGACTCCATGTCCTTCAAGTGACTCTACTCTATGTAATTTAGAATTGATTCTAGCTGGTATTGACTAGAGGCAAAGCTGGGTTTCCTGAGTACAAGTAAGTTCTGGAGAACATGTGTTTTTGTTTTTGTTTTAATTATCTGGCAAGAGCAACTCAAATATAATATGTAGCACATGAGCAACCACACCTCCCACCTCCCACCACCCACACCCATGGCAAAGTGGGCAAATTAGTCACAAACTTCATTTCTTCTAGATCCCAGACTTAACTTCAGGATCCTTCTCAACACAGCACACAGGCAGCCACTACTGATAGGTCTGAGTTGGCACAAGAGAGAAGTCTGTTTGCCCTCCTTATCTGGAGCAGTCCTTAGATGAAGGGAATGATTTCAGTTCTTCCCAGGTCAGGTTAACAAATGCTTTACATATGCCCACCTTGTACCTGGCACCCGAGAGCTGGTTCTGATGAGAAATCCAAGCATGCGATCTCCTCTATAAAACCCTTCTGTGGCTTCACATTTGCTACAGGATAAGTCCATATTGCTCTCCTGATATTTAGGGCCCTACATGCTCTATCCCGGCCAGACTCCCAGGCACTTCTGTGGCACATCCACATGGTGAGCCCCACACTCCAGCCACTGAACGATGCTCCCACGTGACTATCCACACGCCCATGCCTTTGCATACCTGCTTCTGTGGCCTGGAGCAACTTCCTCCCTCCCTTGTCTAGATCAGTGGTTCTCAAACATAAGCGTACATTGAAGGACTTGTTAGAACATAGATTGCTGGTTCCTCATACCCAGAGTTTCTGATTCAGTAGGTAGCTCTGGGGTGGGGCCCAAGATTTAGCATTGCTCACAATTTCTCAGGTGATGCTGGTGTTATTGAGCTGGGGACCACACTTTGAAAACTATGGCTTTAGACAACTCTGACCTGCCTTTCAAGCTCAACTCAGACTTCCCTTCCTCCATGAAGTCCACCTTGACTAGCCCCTCCCATACTTTGCTAGGTGCCTCCTCTCTGCCCTCACACCGCCCTGTTATTTTCTCTCTCCTAGCACACACAGGATTACGTAGAGGTTACCTATCAATTTGTCTATATCTCCTCCTCAATTTTAAGCTATTTGAGGACTCCAGCTCATCAATGTCTTATTTATCTCCATATCCCCGATACCTCCCCTGATACGTAGTAGAGGTTCATTAAATTTCATTAAGTGAATACAAAGCCTTACGTAAGCACAGGGCAGAGGAAACCAAATTTTAAGGAAACACATGATGTGATGAGGAGGAAGATATGACCGTGCTCCCATCTCCCCTTACCTGGAATACTACCTCAGTCTCCTCCCTGGTCTCCAGACCTCTACTGTGAACACTCCCTTCCATCCCCACACTGCCTCTGCCACACTCTTGCTTAAAGCTTTTCCATGACCCCCTGTGGCCAACAGAAAAAAAGCCAGATTCCTCATCCTGGCATTCAAAACCCCCAAGTCTGGGCCCCAACGTAATTTTCCAGCTTTATCCTCTTACACACTATGTTCTCAATAATCCCAAACTGCTTTATGCTCCTGTGCCATTTCTTGTCTTTTTTTTTTTTTTTTTTTTTCTCAGCTAGCTGGTACAGAGATGGAATCCTGGACCTTGGTGTTATCAGCACCACGCTCTAACCAACTGGGCTAACCAGACAGCCCCCCCCCCCGCCCCCAAGCTTCTACATTGTTAAAAAGCTCCCAGGTAATGCCAATGCTGCTGGTCCATAGGCCCCACTTTGAATAGCAAGGATTTAGAACAGTGGTTCTCAAACTTTAGTGTGCATCAGAATCACCTAGTGGGCTTGTTAAAATGGAGATTGCTGGGCCCCACTCCCAGAGTCTGATTCAGTAAGTTGTGATGGGTCATGAGAATTTGCATTTCTAACAATCTTCAAGTGATGATGTGCTGCTAGTCCAGGGACCACACTGTGAGAACCACTGATTTAGAGTACATGAGAGAGCTCCAGCACTGATAAGGGAAAAGAATTGACAGGGTTATAGAGAAGTTTGTAGGCTTTGGGAGAGATAAGATGCTGAAGAATTTACTGCCCTTTGGCCTCTGTCTTCTCTGTGAAGTAGAAGTGAAATCATCAGCCTTGAGAGCAAGGGGGAGTCCTGTGCCATTTCTTCCACAAAGAATGTCCTTCACCTTTTTCTTCCTGAAAAACTGCTACTCATGGTTTAAGACACAGATCAAATATCACCATCTCCATGAAGCCTCCCCAGATTACCCCAGGCTTACTGACTTATTCTCATAGTACGTCCTACTACCTTTGTTATAACACCTAGACAAGCAAACAACCCTCTCTATTATCTGCTACTAGACTGTGTGTTCCTAAAAGACTGTGGTTTGTGTCTATTTCTCTGGCCCCTACCAGACAGCCTGGTACACAGGAGGTGCTCAATGACTCTTTTATCAAGCTGGTTTCCACCCTGAGGAAGATAAAAGCAAACTTGCGTTTTATGGGCTCCGACCTTCTTCAAGATTCCTTCAGAATCTCCACCTCAAAGAGACCATTTCACTTATATTAAAACTAGGGCAAATCTCATTACAACCTCAAAAAAAAAATGCATCTGGCCCCTGCTTATCCAATCCACAAGCCCAGTGAGATCTCTAATTCCTTTTCAGTGGGAACAAAATGTGTTTACATAGTCACATCATCAGAAGAGGGAAATATTGTGAAATCTGCCTAACAAATGGGGTGGCCTCAGTGTCCTCCCACAGACTTGGGTAAAGAGCAGAAAGTCAAGAGGCCTTTGCAGACCCTGTTTTGTGCAGAAAGGCACAAACATCTGTCAGGAGAGTCAGAGACATGGAGAGACAGACAGGGCAACACAGAGGCCAGGAAAGAGACAGAAGAGAAGCAGAAAGAAGCAAAAGACAGATGGAAACGTGAGAGAAGTCGAAAAGCAAAAGAGAGACAAAGAAGAAAAGACTGTGATAGATAAGGGAAGACACAGAGAAAGGGTAGAGAGACCAAGAAAAAAAGAAAGATGGAGGAGGAAAGGAGAGAGAAGAGAGACATTGGCCAAAGGGGGGGAAAAAGATACATAAAACACACACACATACATACAGATAAGAGACACACTGAGAAACAGGGAAACAAGGACAGAGAAGCAAACTAAAGACAGACACAGAGGCAGACCACATCGCTGAGCTGCAATACTGCAGTAACTAGTCCACAGTAGGAACTACTAAATGTTTTTGAATGAATGTGGAATGAAGATGGAGAGGAAGAGATGTACAGATGGAGAGAGAGCAAGCTGGACAGAACTCAAACTCGGTGTCTGCTGTTTTCTCCCCACATTCTCTACAAGCAATGGAAAAATGACAAGCCAGCCAAGAGTGTGCATAAGCATAAGATCTCCAGTGTCGGCAATGGCCTCCAAAACCTTAGGGGCTCATCAGGAGTACAATGTCTTCTAGCCCACCCAGGGCCAGGGAACTCTGGGAAGAGGCTGAACAGATCGTAAACTCTTCTCTAAGATCAACACAATAATAAGCTGTTTATTCCATCTTTGATTGACTCCATGGGTCAAGAAAAAGCACACAGTGCAGAGAGCCTGGGTGCCTGGTTTCTGATCTGGGCCTTGCAGCTAACCCAGTCGCACATGAGCTTGGTGGGTCACTGTCCATCTCTAGGCCCCAGTGTTCCCTGGGACTGAATGCTGGGGTGGTAATTGGACCAGATCGCTTTTTCCCCCTTTTTTTTTTTTTTTTAGTAAAATAATTATTTTTTTCCCCTAACAAAATCATGGGCAGAAGTCCAATATAGAAAACTGATTAAAAATTAAAAATGAAATTTCTCTGGTTCAAGTTAGATGGCAGGTCAAAGCTGTGCTCACTTAGCCTGCTCTGCCCACAAAGATACCTCCCTTGAGCACCAAGGTACCAAGGAACACAGTTAGAAATGATCTAATCCAGAAGTTTTGAAAGGGCCCTAACACTCACTGTGCTTCTGTGCGACTCTGTTCTGCAGAGCCCAGATGTGTACTGCTCAAGGGGCCTCAGTGGCTCACTTGCCCAGTGCCCCCATTAGTCCTGGGGAGGGGGGCCCCAGCATGGGCCTGCAGATTAGAGGGCCCCACATATCACAAACACATACACAAAATAAACACATTAAAGAACACACAGGCACCTCTGTCCTTGAGGGCTGGGGCCCAGCATATGGTGCAACCTATAACAAACAGCTGTTCTCCTGACTAAGCTATTCCAGCTCCAGGAGAAAACTTCTCTTCCTCTTTCCCTATGTCCTTGAATCAAATGGTAACTGGGTCTAAATGCTGTGAGAGTTTGTGCTGCCAATATCAGAGATGACCTCGCTCCTGAAAGTGGAGAAAATTAAGGGACCTAAGTGCCTGGATAAAAGAAAAGACTGCATAATACAATAGATTGTTGCATAGCAAAGTATTGCTTTCCAGTAGTGCTGAGGGTCGACTTTCTTACTTCTTTTTAACATTCCAATTCATAATTCCAAAGGTATTTACAAATGAGCACAATGTGCACAGTGGTAAGAAATACTTTGTGATATTAAACAATTCAATTGCTGGGCCGGCCCGGTGGCGCGCTGGATAAGTGCGCCGCTTGGGAAGCGCGGCAGCACTCCCGCCCGAGGGTTCGGATCCCACATACAGACCGGTTCCCGCTCACTGGCTGAGTGAGGCGCGGGAGCAGAGCTGAGGGTTGCAATCCCGTTGCCGGTCCCCGGTCCGGTACGGGGCAACACTGAGGGTTGCGATCCGTTGCCAGACACGGAAAAAGACAAAAGACAAAAACAAAAAACAAAAAACAATTCAATTGCTTAGAAATTTGTATGTATGTAGGTCTAGATGAAATATGAGTGAAGTGTGATAACAGCTCTATGAAAGGGTGACCATCTGGCCTTTAAATGTTAGAATTTTTGACAGTTTAACTTTCATATAAATATTTAAATATTCTTAATTAAAATTTCAAAAAATTAAATAAAATTACAGCTTTATTTAAATGTTTTAAATTTTGATATTCAGGCTTCTGACCAAGATGGCAGAATAGACAGTCACCAGCATCACCTCCTCCCACAATTAACCAAATTACAATGATTAAAATGCAACAACAGCCAAGCTGGGGCCACTAGAGCTCAGGGGAAGAGGAGGAGAGACCTACAGAGTGCATGAAGGTGGGAGAAGACACAATGACAGAAAGAAAGGACCACTCCAACCAGTTCGAGCTCGACCACTTCAAGGCTGGAGCTGCTAAGCGCATGGAGCAAGAGCTGGCAAAAGCCGCTGCTGTGCCCTTCAGATGAAGTCGCTTGGAAGCAGCAGGAGAGAAGAGGGCCTTGGTGGCCCTCAGGCCAGCAAGACCACTAACAGGGTTCCCATGGAGCCACATAGGAGTAAGGGGCCACAGACAACTGAAAAAAGGAGTCATGCAGAGGCTGGTGCATAGCCCGTCCCATGGGAAGTGTTTGGAGTGTGGGTGGTGGGGGAGATGGGCCCACCAGGGGAACACTGGGGCACAGTATGGACAGCTGATCTGCCCTCCAGTCAGCACAGGCACACTCAGTGGAGACTGGTCAGGAATATAGAACTGCAGGAAAGAATATAGAAGAATATGGAACTTCTTTTGCTGACTTTCCAGAATTTCCACACAACTCAGTTGTACCAGACCTCATAAGACCTGGAAGTACCTACAAAGTCAACCATTGAAACCTGAGCTGCACAAAAAGCCTTCCCTAGAGAATCAGCAGCAAAGCAGCCATTTAGATCTACCACAGAGCTCAAGTGCTGGTCCCCACAGGAAGTTCCCCCATTTTAGAAGCAGATGACAAATTAGTTCCAGTGCAGAGTTTAAGTGGTGAGAGTAGTTAAATAATCAAACATAGAACTGAAAAAACAAAACACCCACAGATCAGAGACAAAGTTCTGATATTAACCAGTAAAGGTCTAATGCCACCAGAGAACACTTGTAAAACCTAGAAGGACTGGAAGCCCCCCCATCTCCCAAGCCAGGATAGGGGAAGGGCTAAGGGCCTCAGCCATGCTCCTCCCACATCCACATCCAGCCCAGCAAGGACTACCAGGCCACCACTGGAAGTGCCCCAGGCTCCCAAGCCAGGGCAGTGGGGGACTGAGGGCCTCAGCCACACACCCCTGACATCTGCATCCAGCCCAGCGACAACCAACAAGCCACCTCTGGAAGTAACCCGAGCTCCTGAACCAGGGTTGAGGATGCCAAAGTCCTCAGCCATGCCTCCCCAGTGTCTGCATCCAGCCGAGCAACAATCACTAGGCTGCTGCCAGAAACACCCCAGGCTCCCAAGACAGGGCAGTGGGTGGCCAAGGGCCTCAGCCATGCCCCTCCAAAGTCTGCATCTAGCCCAGCCACAACTGAGCTGCTGCCAGAGGACGCTGGGCTCCCCTGCCAGAATGAGGCAAGTTCTACTGCCCTTAACTATGCCCGCCCTTATTTCTCTTCCTCCCACCCTATCTTTCTCCCCTTTATTCTCTCCCCTCCCCCCCAACTACTCCACAACAGCATCTTAGAATGTAAGAAAATAATAACAAATAAATAAATTTTTTAAATAAATAAATTTTGATATTCATTTAGCATAATTTGTATTTTGCCTTTTGAGTATCTTAGAAAAATAACTTTTAAAAAATATGAAGAATAACATTGATTTTTATTTTTATATTTATTGATGAAGTATCCAAATTACATGTACTTTGAATACAATTACATTTTACTTTTAATCCTTTAGAATAAATCACTGAAAGTGAGCTGGAGATCATGATAGAAACAAAAATATAAAGTGAAATCCAGGGGGAAAAAAAGCCTAAAATTAACAATGAAATAGAAACTTAAAGAGGTAGTCTTCCAAAATAAATAAATATATCCGAAACAGTGAAAGTAGGCAGACTTCAGTTGCATGCAAATTAAAAACAAAGACAAATGAAAAAGAAACCCTAGCAATTTCTATAACTAAAATCAAGGCTAAAAATATAGCATAACTTTCTATAGTATCCAAAAAGAAAAGTGATGTTGAATATTGGCATGATGTTTTAAAGTAATGTTATGTGTCCAATATTTAGCCAAGCATAATGAACGATACTTTACATGGCACTAAAAGAGCAATATTTACAGAACACAGTGGAGAATTTTTAGGTTTAGTTAAAATGATATTAACATTTGATGCTACGATAGCAGAACTTGTCAAGGCATTTTTAAAATAATGAGACCAATGATTACTCTCTAGGATGAAGAATTCAAAATAAAATTTTTATTTCGAAGGGGGATAAAAAAGAAAAAGAAATATCTTTAAATTGTTAAATAATATTCAGTAGAATTAATATTATAATATTAAATAATATTCCTCAGTTCAACTAGTAATTAATGAGCATTAGATTTGTGTCACAACTCTTGTGAAACATATGGCTTTGACTTCATTGAAGAACTGAGAAATCAACTTCACTTTTAGTCACTGATTAAAAAGATTGTTGAGGATAAGTCTATAATAAAGACAGAGGAAAGGATATGCAGTCAGAATGGAGAAACTTTCTTTATGGTTTGCCTGATACACATTAACTAATTTATTATTCGAAGACTTGGCCTCAACTGTGATAATACCAATATCATTCTTTGGAGCAATTCAAAGGCTATATTCAATATTTTCAAGATGTGCTCAAAGTTGTAAGATCCTGATGAAACACATGTCATATTTGACCTGCCAACTCTCTCAGACACCAGATAGGAATTCCAACTAATTTTATTCAAATAATTAGATTTAACTTATTTTAATCTTTAAAAAAATTTTATAGGATATAACTTCACCTAAAATATACCTGATTTACAGCCAGAACGAGTACTAAAAGCTCAACAACGCCATCTACTGAATCGGAAGTCCAAGATTCGAGAGAAAATCCCTGCCAAAATGAACAAACACCCAAAAAGAGATACCCGAAATGCAAAAAACCAAGAAAATACACCACCAAAAGTCAATAATTCTCAAATTCTAGATCCTATAGAACAAGAAGCCCTTGAAATGAATGACAGGGAATTTCAAGTGTTAATCCTAAAGAGACTGAACGAGATACAAGAAAACACAGCTAGACAGCATGATGAAACCAGAAAAAACATACAGGACCTGAAAGACGAAATGTACAAGGAAATCACTGTCATAAAAAAAAAATAGCAGAACTTGCCAAACTGAAGAAGTGATTCAGCGAAATAAAAAACACATTGGAGAGTCTAACTAGCAGGATAACGGAAGTTGAAGAGAGAACCTCAGTTCTTGAAGATGGGCTCTTTGGAATAATACAAACAGACAAGAAAAAAGATAAAAGTATCAAAGAAATCGAAGACAATCAGAGAGAAATATTAGACAACCTTAAGCGCTCAAATATCCGAATCATGGGTATTCCAGAAGGGGAGGAAAAAGGCGAATGTATTGAAAACATATTCAACAAAATAGTGGCAGAAAACTTCCCAGACATAAGAAAAACCACAGATCTACAGATCCAAGAAGCTCAACGATCCCCAAACGTATTCAACCCAAAAAGGGCTTCACCAAGGCATATTATAATCAAAATGACAAAACTCAAGGACAAAGAGAGAATATTGAAAACTTCAAGAGAGAAACGCCAAAACACCTATAAGGGGGCTTCAATCAGGTTAACGTCAGACTTCTCAACACAAACCCTAAAGGCCAGAAGGGAATGGGATGATATATTTAAAATACTAAAAGACAAAGATTGCCAACCAAGAATACTCTACCCTGCAAGGCTGTCCTTCCGAAATGAAGGGCAAATAGTACATTTCTCAGACAAACAAAAACTGCGGGAGTTCATCACCACACGACCACCCTTACAAGCAATTCTCAAGGGAGTACTGGGATTGGATCCCGGAAGATAATTACCACTCCCATAACAATCCAAGTAAAATAAAAACTCACTACTATAAGAAAAATGACTATCATGAAAAGAAAACAAACGATCATAATCACCAGAGGCAACCTCAGGAACCAACAAACACAGAAAACAAACAGCAAAACAGAAAGCAAGGAACAAACATCACTCAAGAAAATCAAAAAAATAATTAAATGCTAGGAATAAAGCAACACCTCTCAATAACAACCCTTAATGTCAAGGGTTTAAATTCACCAATCAAAAGACACAGATTGGCTGACTGGATAAGAAAGATCAACCCAACTATATGCTGCCTACAAGAGACTCACCTCACCCATAAAGACTCACATAGATTAAGAGTGAAAGGATGGAAAAAGATCTTCCAAGCAAACAGAAAAGAAAAACAAGCTGGAGTAGCTATACTCATATCAGACAAAATAGACTTTAAACTAAAAACCATAAAAAGAGACAATGAGGGACACTACATAATGATAAAAGGACTGATACATCAAGAAGACATAACAATCATAAATATGTATGCACCCAATGTTGGAGCACCCAGATTCATAAAACAAACTCTATTAGAACTAAAAAAGGAAATAGACACTAATACCATAACAGCAGGGGACCTGAACACCCCACTCTCAATATTGGACAGATCAACCAGGCAAAGAATTAGCAGAGAAACACAAGATCTTAACAATACTTTAGACCAATTGGACATGGCAGATATCTACAGAACATTCCATCCAACAACCTCAGAATATTCATTCTTCTCATCAGCACATGGATCATTCTCCAGGATAGACCACATATTAGGACACAAATCAAGTCTCAACAAATTCAAAAAAATTGGAATTATCCCATGCATTTTCTCAGACCACAATGGATTAAAACTAGAAATCAATAATAAACAAAACACTGGAAAGTATACAAACACATGGAAACTAAACAACATTCTTCTTAACGACACATGGGTCCAAGAAGAAATCAAACAGGAAATAAAAAAATTTATTGAAACTAATGAAAATAATGATACATCATACCAAAACTTGTGGGATACAGCAAAGGCAGTACTAAGGGGGAAATTTATTGCATTAAACGCCTACCTCAGAAAAATGGAAAGATGGCAAGTGAACAACCCAATAATGCGCCTTAAAGAACTAGAAAAACAAGAACAATCCAAACCTAAAGTTAGCAGAAGGAAAGAAATCATCAAGATCAGAGCAGAACTTAACGAAATGGAAACCCAAAAAACAATACAAAAGATCAACAAATCAAAAAGTTGGTTTTTTGAAAAGATAAACAAAATCGACAAACCACTTGCATGGCTAACAAAAAAAAGAAGAGAGAAGATTCAAATAACAAAAATTAGAAATGAAAAAGGTGATATTACAACCGACCCAAATGAAATACAACGAATCATCCGAGACTACTATAAACAGCTATACACCAACAAGTTCGAAAACCTGGAGGAAATGGATAAATTTCTGGACTCACACAAGCTTCCAAAACTAAACCAAGAAGATATAGAAAACATGAATAGGCCAATAACAATAAAGGAGATTGAAGATGTTATCAAAAAGCTCCCAACAAAGAAAAGCCCAGGACCAGATGGATTCACAGCAGAATTTTACCAAACATTCAAAGAGGAAATGACACCAATTCTTTACAAACTATTCCAAAAGATTGAAGCAGAAGCAAACCTTCCAAACACATTCTACGAAGCAAACATCATCCTGATACCAAAACCAGATAAAGATATAACCAAGAAAGAAAACTACAGGCCAATATCCTTGATGAATATAGATGCAAAAATCCTCAATAAAATATTAGCAAACAGAATACAACAACACATATGCAAGATCATTCACCACGATCAAGTGGGATTCATCCCAGGGAAGCAAGGTTGGTTCAACATACACAAATCAATAAATGTGATCCACCATATTAACAAAATCAAACACAAGGACCATATGATCATCTCTATTGACGCCGAAAAAGCATTTGATAAAATCCAACACTCATTCATGACAAAGACCCTTTATAAATTAGGTATAGACGGAAAATATCTCAACATAATTAAAGCCATATACAATAAACCCACGGCCAATATCATCCTGAATGGGGAAAAACTGAAAGCATTTCCTTTAAGAACAGGAACCAGACAAGGATGCCCACTCTCACCACTCCTATTCAACACAGTATTGGAAGTATTAGCCAGAGCAATCAGAAAAGAGAAGGAAATAAAGGGCATCCAGATTGGAAAGGATGAAGTCAAACTGTCCCTCTTTGCAGATGACATGATCCTATATATCGAACAGCCAAAATCATCTACTAAAAAACTCTTAGACGTGATAAAAGGCTTCAGCACAGTAGCAGGATACAAAATCAACACACAAAAATCAGTAGCATTTCTATTCACCAATAGTGAACAAGCAGAAAGAGAAATCAAGAAAGCCTGCCCATTCACAATAGCCGCCAAAAAAATAAAATACCTAGGAATTGAACTAACTAAGGACGTGAAAAATCTCTATAACGAGAACTATAAACCACTCCTGAGAGAAATTAGAGAGGATACAAGAAGATGGAAAGACATCCCATGCTCCTGGATTGGAAGAATCAATATAGTGAAAATGACTATACTACCCAAAGTAATATACAAATTCAATGCAATCCCCATCAAAATTCCAATGACATTTCTCTCAGAAATGGAAAGAACTATACAGTCATTTATCTGGAATAACAAAAGACCACGAATAGCCAAAGCAACGCTGAGCAAAAAAAAATAAAGCTGGAGGTATTACTCTACCTGACTTTAAACTATACTACAAAGCTATAATAACCAAAACAGCATGGTACTGGTACAAAAACAGAGACACTGATCAATGGAATAGAATAGAATACCCAGAAATCAACCCACGCACTCACTGCCATTTGATCTTCGACAAAGGCATTAAGCCTATTCACTGGGGTCAGGACTCCCTCTTCAGCAAAGGGTGCTGGGATAACTGGATATCCATTTGCAGGAGATTGAAACTAGACCCACATCTCTCACCATGTACTAAAATCAACTCAAAATGGATCAAGGATTTAAATATACACCCCGAAACAATAAAACTTATTAAAGAAAACATAGGAGAAACCCTTCAGCAAATAGGGCTGGGCACAGACTTCATGAATATGTCCCCAAAAGCACGGGCAACCAAAGGAAAAATAAACAAATGGGACTATATCAAACTAAAAAGCTTCTGCACAGCAAAAGAAACAATTAACAGAGCTAAAAGACAGCCAACAGAGTGGGAGAAAATATTTGCAAAATACACATCTGACAAAGGACTAATATCCAGAATATATAAAGAACTCAAACAACTTTACAAGAAAAAAACAAGCAACCCAATCAAAAAATGGGCAAAAGAGCTAAGCAGGCACTTCTCTAAAGAAGATATACAAATGGCCAACAGTCATATGAAAAAATGCTCAACATCACTAAGCATCCGGGAAATGCAAATCAAAACCACACTGAGATACCATCTCACCCCAGTTAGGATGGCAAAAATCCAAAAGACGCTGAAAGATAAATGCTGGCATGGTTGCGGAGAAAAAGGAACTCTCATACATTGTTGGTGGGAATGCAAAAAATAAAAGTGATTAAAGTTCTAAAAAAAATAAAAAATAAAAATGGAAAAAATAAAAATAAAAAAAAAATAAAATAAAATATACCTGATTTAAATAGATGAGTAATGACAAATGTATACACCCTCTACTCCTGGCCCTAGGCAACCACTGCTCTGCTTTATGTCCCCCGTACTTGTTATGCCTGCTCTAGAATTCCATGTAAGTTGAAACATATAATAAGTACTCTTTGATGTCTGGCTTCTTTCACTCAGCATTTCTTTTCACTCAGTTTTTCAGATTTATCCATGTTGTCACATGTATCAGTAATTTGGATCATTTTCTTGCTGAATAGTATTCTATTGCATGGACATACCACAATTTGCTTATCTGTTCACCTGCTGGTGAACATTTAAGCTGTGTCTAGTTTGGGACTACTGTGAATAAAAATGCTATGAACATTTGTCTGTGTGTATGTATGTGTTCATTTCCTCTTGGATAAATGCCTAGGAGTGGAATAGCTGGGGTGTACAGTTAGTGTGTTATTAACTTTATAAGAAACTGCCAAACTCTTTGTGTCATTTTACATTCCCACCAGCAGTCTAGGAGATTTTCAGTTGCTCCACACCTCACCAACTCTTAGTACGGTTAGTCTTTTCAATTTTAGCCATTCTGGTTGGTATACAGTGGAATTGCATTGTGATTTTAATTTATAATTTCCTACTGACTAATGATGTTGAACATGTTCATGTGCTCATTGGCCATTTATTTATCTTCTTTTGTGTAGTGTCTATTCAAATCTTTGGCCTCTTTTTTTTATTATACTGTTTGTCTTACTATCAATTGTTGAAGGTCTTTATATATTCTTGATATTAGTCTTTATAAAATATATCTGTTGTAAATACTTTCTCCCAGACTGTGCATGAGTTTTCATTTTTTTTAACACTTTATTCTGACTAGCAAAAAGCGTACTTTTGATGAAGCAAAATGTATCAACTAGTTTCTTGTGTGATTCATAATTCTAGTCCTAAATAAGAAATTTTGTACTATTCCTAAAATAATTTTTTTTATAGTTTTAGCTTTTGCATTTAGACATATGATTGACTTCTAGTTAATTTTTGTGGGTGGTGTGAGGTCAAGGTTCATATTTTTTCGAATGGATATCCTGTTCCAGCACCATTTGTTGCTACAGTATTTTTCCCTCATTGGATTACTTTGGCACCTTGGTCAAAAAGCAATTGATCCTACATTTGTTGGTTCCTTACTGTACTCTGCTGTTTCATTAATCTATATGCCTATCTTTACACCAATACTACTCTGCCTTGATTAGTACAGCTTGCCAGTAAATCTTGTTATCAGGTTATGTATGTCCTCCAACTTTGTTCTTTTTCAAAAGTGTTTTGGCTATTTTAGGCTCTCTGTGTTTTCATGTAAATTTTAGAATCATTTCTCAATTTCTACAAAAAGGCTTCTGGAATTTTTATTGGGATTTTATTGCATCTATAGATCAATTTGGGAGAGAAATGACATCTTAAAAATATTGAGTCTTTTGATTCCCAAACATAATATATCATACTACTAATTTAAGTCTTAATTTCTTTCACTAATGTTTTGAAGTTTTTACATATCTTAATAAACTTACCCAATTCAAGGTTTATGATACACTTTACATTGTGTTAATTTCATTTTCCAATTGTTCTTGCTGTATATAGAAGTACAACTGACTTTGGTGTATTGAACTTGTATCCAATGGCCTTGCTAAAATTCACTTAGCTCTCGAAGCTTTTTGTAGTTTCCTTAGGATTTTCTACATATGTGATCACATCATGTACAAATAAAGACAATTTTATTTCTTTCTTTCCAATCTTAAGTGCCTTTTTTTCTCCTTGCTTTACTGACTGTCTAGAATCTCTAGTATATTGTTGATTAGAACTGTTAAAAATGGACATCCTTGAATGTAAGGAAAAAGTATCTATTCTCAAAATCAAGTATGAGGTCAATTGTAGGTTTTATTGTAAATGACCTTTATCAGGTTAGGAAAGTTCCCTTCTATTTCTAGTTTGCTGAGGAATTTAATCATAAATCAGTGTTTAATGTTATCAGTTGCTTTTTCTCAATCTGCTGAGATGATCATATTGTTTTCTTCTTTATTCTATTAATGCTGTTTTATTGCATAACTGAATTTCAGATGTTAGGCCAAACTTATATGCCTGGGATAAACACAGGATATTGCTTGATTTGATTTGCTAATGTTTTGCCAGTATTTTGCATCTATATTCATGAGGGATATTAATCTTGGATTTCCTTCTCTTTTAGTATCTGTCTGCTTTTAGGATCAGGGTAATGTTAGGTTCATAAAATGAGTTGGAGTGTATTTCCTCTTTCTCAAAAAAGATTTTGAGTAGAATTGGTATTATTTCTTTCTAAATGTTTGGTGGATTTACCAGTGAAGCCATCTGGACATTAAGATGCTTTGTTTTGGTTTGGTTTGGTTTGGTTTGTTGGGGAATTTATTTTTAACTTACAGAACAATTGCAAAAAAATAGTACAAAAAGTTTCCATATATCCTTCATACAGCATCTCCTAAGGTTAATAATCTTAATAAAATTATCAATTAAAAAAAAATAACATTGGTGTAATACTATTAACTAAATTGCAGACTTTATTTGGATTCACCAGTATTTTTCACTAATGCCCTTTTTGCATTCCAGAATATAATCTAAGCTACCACATTGCATTTAATTGTCTATCTCCTTCATCTTATATAATCTGTGATGGCTCTTCAGCCTTTCCTCGTCTTTCATTAATCATTACCTTGAAACTTTAAAAAGTACTGGTCAATTATTTTGTAGAATAGCCTGCATTTTGAATTTGTGTGATGTTGTTTTATAATTAGATTGAAGTTATACATGATTGGGAAGAAAACCTGAGAAGCGATGGGCTCTCCTCAGTACATCACATCAGACAATACGTGACGTTGATACGCCTTATTGGTGGTATTAACCTTGATTACTTTGTTAAGGTGGGGTTGTCCATGTTTTCCTTCCATAAAGTTTCTATTTTTCTCTTTAGATTAATAAATATTTATTTTGGGGGAGAGACTTTGAGATGGTACCAATATCCTGTTCCTCTTTAAACTTTAAAATTTCACCATTTATCAGTTAATCATGTCTGCAGAAATTATTACTGTCTTTATGTAACTTGTCTCTTTTCCCCTTTCACTGCTTTTAGGTTTTTCTCTTTAAGACAGTGTAGTCAATTGAATTATGTCCCCCGCAAAACTCACTGAAGCTTGAATTGTGTCCCCCAAGTTTTATGCATTAGAAACTTGGTCCCAACTGTGACTGTTAAGAGGGTGAGAAATCCTATTATGGTAATTGAAAGGTGGGGCCCTGAAGAGGTGATTAGGACAATGTCACAGTGAATGGATTAATAATGATGGTCAGGGGTGTGGTTCTGAGGGCTTTAAAAGGACAATGCATGAGGAACTGTCTCTCTCTTGCTCTCTCTGCTCCACCATTTTCACAATGTGATACCCTGCCATCACTGTCACCACCACCAAGGCCTTCACCAGCTGTGTTCCTTGGACTTTGGACTTCCCAGCCTCCGAAACTGGAAGCAATAAATATTGTTTTCTTTATAAATCACTAGTTTCAAGTATTTTGTTATAAGAAACAGAAATGGACTAATACACACAGGATCACTGGTTTTCAGCAACTGGGTTATAATATGTCCTAGTGGTGTATGTGTATATGTCCTGCTTGAAATTAATTGAGTTTCTTGGATTAGTGAGTTCATGGTTTTTATTATATGTAGAAAGCTTTTCAGCCATTATTTCTTCAAATATTCCATCTGTTCTTTTCCCATACCTTTTCCAAGACTGCTTGTTTAGTTTCAGGGGTCACTGAGGCTCTGTGCTTTCAAGTTTTGGTTTTTTTTCCCCTCTTTGTTTCAGCTTGAATAGTGTTATAGACTGAATTGTGTCCCTCCAAAATTCATATGTTGAAGCCCTAACCCCTAATGTGACTGTATTTGGAGATAGAAACTTTAGAGAGGAAATTAAGATTAAATGTGGTCATAAGGATAGGGCTCTCATTTGATAGGACTGGCATCCTTATAAGAATAGGAAGAGACACCACAGACTTCTCTTTGTGCACGTGCACAGAGAAAAGGCCATGTGACAACACAGTCAGAGGTGGCCATCCAAAAGTGAGGAAAAGATGCCTCACCAGGAACCAACATTGATGACACCTTGATCTTAAACTTCTAGCTTCCAGACTGCAAGAAAATAAATTTCTTTTATTTAAGCCATCTAGTCTGTGGTACTTTGTTATGGCAGGCTGTATTAGTCCATTTTTGTTGCTTATAACAAAGTACACCAAACTGGGTGATTTATAAAGAAAATGAAGTTTATTGCTTACAATTTCTGAGGCTGGGAAGTCGAAAGTCCATCTGGTGGTGGCAACAGTGACCCAGGAGTCTCACATTGCAAGATGGTGGAAGCAGAGAGAGCAGAGAGAGAAAGACAGACTCTCCTCTTCTCTTAAAGCCCTCAGAGCCATGCTCCTGACCACCAGTTTTAATCCGTCACTATCACATGGTCCTACAACCCAATCACCTCTTCAAGGTTCCACCTTTCAACTACTATATAATAAGATTTCCCACCCTCTTAACAGACACAGTAGGGGCCAAGTTTCTAATGTTCTAATTGTGGGGGACATAATTCAAGCTTCAGGGAGTTTTGGGGGGACATAATTCAATCCACTACATTGCACCCCTGGACACCCAAAACTCATGTCCTTTTCACACAAAAATGCATTCATTTCGTCCCCAAAATCTTAACTTGTTTCAATTCAAAGTCCAAAGTTCAAAGTCCCATCTGTGAAATCAATACAAGTTATCTACTTCCAAGATACAATGGGGGGACAGCATAGGGTACATATTCCCATTCCAAAAGGGAGAGATAGGCCAAAAGAAAGGTGTAACAGGTCCCGAATAAGTCCAAAACCCAGCAGGGTAGACATTAAATCTCAAAGCTTGCAAATCATGTACCTTGACTCCATGTTCCACCTCCTCTGCACACTGGTGTGGAGGTTGGGTCCCCAAATCCTTGGCTTTCCTGGTCTCAGGCCATTCTTCACCTCTCCCAGGCTGGTGTTCCACTCTGGTAGCTCCACAGGTCTGGGGTCTCTAAGGTGGTCCCACTCCTACGGCTCCAACTAGGCATGGCACTGTTGGGATTTCTTTGCTGCAACTCCAACCCCACATTTCTGCTCGGCATTGTCCTAGGAAGGCTGTCTGTGGTGACTCCACCCCTGTGACAGATCTCTTCCTGGGCCCCCAGACTTTTCCACAGCCTAAGCAGACTAAGACAGATAGTTTGTTGCTTCACTGATGTTATCTTCTAAAATGTCTAATCAGTTTTAATCCCAATAAATGTGAATATTTGTTTAAAATTGTATTTTCCAGGGCTGGCCCAGTGGCGCACTGCTACAGTGCGCCGCTTGGGAGCGCGGCGGCACTCCCACTGAGGGTTTGGATCCCACATACAGACCGGTTCCCGCTCGCTGGCTGAGCGAGGTGCGGGTGCGACACCGAGGGTTGCGATCCCGTTGCCGGTCCCGGTCCGGTACGGGCGCGACACTGAGGGTTGCAGTCTGTTGCCGGACACGAAAAAAGACAAAAAAAGGAAAAAAAAATTGTATTTTCCATCCACAAGGTTTCTATTTCACTTTTTTCTTCTTTTTAATTTATTTATTTTTAATTAATACATAAAAAGATTGTACATATTTTTATGGGGTACAGTGTGATGTTTCAATTCATGTATACAGTGAGTAATAATCAAATTAAGGTAATTGGCGCATCTATCCATCACCTCAAACATGTATCATTTCTTTGTGGTGAGAACATTCAAAATCCTCTCCTCTTGCTATTTTAAAATATACAACATATTATTTTTAACTGTAGTCACCTTACTGTGCAATGGAACACTAGAACTTATTCCTTCTATCCAACCGTAACTTTGTACCAGCTGGCCAACCTCTCCCCTACCCTTCCCAGCCCCTGGTAACCACCATTCTACTCTCTACTTGTATGAAATCAACTTTTCGAGATTCCATATATGAATGATATCTGCAGTATTTGTCTTTCTGTGCCTGGTTTATTTCACTTAAAATATAGTGACCCTGAGGCTCCTCTATATTGCTGCAAATAACAGGATTTCATTCATTTTTTTTTTTTATGGCCCAAATAGTATTCCATTGTGTATATATATCACATTTTCTGTATCCATTCATCCACTGATGAACACTTAAGTTGATTCCATAATTTGGCTATTATTAATAGTGTTGCAATAAACATGGGTATTCAGATATCTCCTTGACATGCTAATTTCATTTCCTTTGGATATATACCCAGTAATGGGAACTGAATCATATGGTAGTTCTGTTTTTAATTTTTTGAGGATCCTCCATACTGTTTTCCACAATGGCTGTGTTAATTTACATTCCCACTAGCAGGGTATTAGAGTTCCATTTTCTCCACATCCTCACCAGCATTTGTTGTTGTTGTTGTTGTTTGTTGTTGTTGTTGTTGTTGTTGTTATTATTATCTTATCTTTTTGATAATAGCCATTCTAACTGAGGTGAGATGATATTTCATTATAGTCTTGATTTGCATTTCTCTGATGACTAGTGATGTTGATGATGACTAGTGATGTTGGCCTTTTGTGTGTCTCACATTTCCTTTTGGTAAATGTTGCTTCAGGTCTTTTGTCTGTTTTTTAATTGGATGATGATGATGATGATTCAGTTTTTTGCTATTGAGTTTTTTGAACTTTTTATATATTCTGGATATTAACAACCTGTCAGATGCATAGTTTGCAAATATTTCCTCCCATCCTGTAGTGAACTCCATTGTTTCCTTTGCTATGCAGAAGCATTTTAGTTTACTGTAATCCCATTTATCTATTTTTGCTTTTGTTGCTTGTGTTTTGAGGTTTTAGAAAATACTTGCCCAGAACAATGGCATGAAGTGTTTTACCTATATTTTCTTCTAGTAGTTTCATAGCTTGGGGTCTTTAACCCATTTTGAGTTGAGTTTTGCAGGTGGTGATAGATAGGGGTCTAGTTCATTCCTCTGTATGCTGTTGTCCAGTTTTCCCAGCACCATTTATTGAAGAGACTCTCCTTTCCCCAACGTATGTTCTTAGCACCTTTGCTGAAGATCAGTTGGCTGTAAGTGTGTGAATTTATTTCTGATTTCTCTATTCCATCCCACCAGTCTATGTGTCTGTTTTTATAACAGTACCATGCTGTTTTGGTTACTATTGCTTTGTAGTATATTTGGAAGTCAAGTAGTGGGATGCCTCCAACTTTGCTCTTTTTGCCCAAGATTGCTTTGGTTATTTAGGTTTTTTTGTGGTTTTATATAAATTTTATGATTTTTTTTTCTATTTCTGTGAAGAATGTCATTGGTGTTTCATTTTTTCATATATTTCATTTCAGTATTTATTATGTCCTTGTTTTCCTTCAAATACCTGAATATATTTATAACTATTTAAAAGTTCTTGTCTACTAATTCCTTGTTCTACTAATTATCTGTCATTTCTGAGTCTGTTTCTATTAGCTGTTTTTCTCCTTTTTTTAAAATCTCATTTTCCTACTTCTTAACGTGTCTAGTAATTTCTGGTTGAATACTGGACATTGTTGTGTGCTGGATTTTGTTTTCTTCCTTTAAAGAATGTTGGACTGTGTTCTGGAAGGCAGTTAACATACATATGGATTAGCTTGATCTTTTCAAGGCTGGTTTTAAGCTTCATAGAGTAGCCTTCAATTTAGAGCTAGTTTAGTACATCAATTAATACATAACACTTCTGGTGTTCATTGAATGTCCTAGGTTTTCACTGACATCTCTCTATTCTGGCTGATCAGACATGAAAACATCTCTGAGCGTTGTGTGAGTTTTGGAAATTGTTCTGCTTACAGCTCCTCACTTTTTCCTTGGCTTCAGAGTTTCACCCTATGCATATGCAGGTTAATATTCAGCAGCAGGCTCAAGAGGAACTCTTCGTAGATATCTGAAGCTTATTTCTGTGTAGTTCTCTCCTTTCTGGTACTCTGGTCCACAAATTTCAGCACAGTCCACCTCCCTGAATTCTGATCTCAGACCCCTCAACTCAGTGAGACTGCCATTGTTCAATTGACATCTCCCTTCCTACCCAAAGTCTATAAACTGCCTCCGGGTAAAAAGCAAAGTGATTATTGGGCTTATCTTATTTGTTTTTCTTCTCTAACTTTCTTCTGCTTTTGTTTTAATTTTTTAAATTATTTCAGAGGGAGAATGAGTTTGGACCAAGTTAATCCACAAGACTAGAAGAAGTCAGAATTTATTCCAATTCAATTTAATATAGGCAAGATATGAGATTCAGAAGACTTTAGTAAAACAACATAAATTATGTTTTAAGAGTCAGTGAAAATCATAATGTAAGTAATAGTGATTTGTATGAGAAAATTAAAAATTTCAAAATATTTTTGTGATGATGATCATTTATCACATGTAATCTTATTACAATGTCTGAACATGATATGTAAATTTGAATTTCACATACATGTTTATTTCAAAGTCTAAAGTTTCTCTTACATGAGGAAAGCCTTCCAAAATCATAGTTAATGATAATGCTTCCTATAGATTTTCTGTGGATATTCTATCAGACTCAGAATGTTTTTTCCTTTTTGTGTTTGCTAAGAATTATTGCCTACTTTTATTATTAAGGAACATTAGAATTTATTAGATGCTTTGTTTATATCTACTGAAAAAATTAAGCTTGATTAAAATTTTATATTGATAATTCAAATTTTATTGCCTCAGCAGAGTAGTCCCTCCAGAATGAAATTAATTTTTTCAAGGTATTTATAAAATATAATGACTAAAGCAGGGTTATATAATTTGATATTCCTCTCAATAGACCATGAATTGTGAAAATATTCATTATAACAACATAATTGCTAATTTTGCAGAAGCAGAGTGTAGAGCTAGGCCTAGGTCTCACAGACCCCTCGAGCCTGTTCACAAACCCTTCACATGCAGGTCTACAAGCTAAGTAACAGGAAAAATGTCCTTGCAGCCTTGGTTGAAGAGATAATAAGCTTTATTCAGCGCACACACGTCCAAAATGTAGGCAGTCTGAAGAGAAACTGAGCAGCTGCCAGCAAAGTCCAAAGAAGAACTGAGCAGCTGCTAGCAAAGTAAACATGCTCTATTTTTAGACACAAGCTCTGCCCACCAGCAGTTCAGAGCTGCTGCCTTTCACACACTGAAGAACACACAAGAATAGCAACAAGCTAAAAATACATGGGCACCCATGCACATTAATTCCACCCCCACACAACTTGTTTATAAAGAATGTGCTGCACCAACCCCAACTGGACCTGAGGCAAAGGGGCCTGACTAAACTACTCTATCTTCCCCACGCAGAGGCAAGAAAAGATACTTTTATGAAATAATTGGAAGAAAATTAATGAATTATGTATGTTTCAACTTTATCATTCATCCAAACATTATTGGCTCATCAATATGGCACTCAGATATATTCAGTAATAATAAAATTCAATCATCTTTTATATTTTATACTTTGCCAACTTTCATTCATTTAAAAACCATAATTTAACATGTTTTGTTTTTTATTTTATCAAAATGTGTTACTAGTTTATTGGTTTGATTTATAAGTTTTAGAATATTTAGACATATGATATACAGGTTCCATTTAAACTACTCTAGACCCTGCAAGTGTTAGGGATAGGCCTGCACTTGCCATTAGACAAGTGCTCAGTCTCAATGCCTCCTCATTCTTCTACCTTCATGCTGATAATCCCAGGAGGTTCTTGCTCTGCTGGGAGCCACTGTCTCTACCAGTGGCTAACACCTGATGCCACAAGGGCATGGTTCTCCTAGACCAAGAGGAATCCTAGTTCCTTTTATCACTTGGTGATGGCCCTGGGATTCAGATTAACCTTCTTGAGGCTGCCATGAATGTTGGCTACTCCAAAATCAGCTCACTTCTCTGGACTGCTTGGGCCAATGTTGCCATTGCCACCAGGGAAATCAGAGGTTCAAGTTGTTTCAACTATGTGTCCTGCCTCTGCATGGCTGTCTTAGTCCATTTTTCTGTTGCTGTAACAGAATAACATAGACTGAGTAACTTATAAAGAAAATAAGTTTATTTCTTACAGTTCTGGAGAGTAGGAAGTCAAAAGTTGAGGGGCCACACCTGGTGAGGAGACCCTTAGCAGAGGGCATCATAGGACAAGAGGGCAAGAGCATGTCAGCTCAGGCCTCTCTTCCTCTTCTTATAAAACCACCAGACCCATCATGGGAGCCCCACCCTGATGACCTTATCTAATTCTAATTACCTCCCAAAGGCCCCACCTTCAATCAACACATGAATTTGGTGGTTAAGTCTCCAATACATAAAATTTGGGGGACACACTCAAACTTATACTGGAGGAGGGGCTCTCAGGAGGCCCAAGAGCCAGCCTCAATCCACCCTATCCTCTTACCAGTTTTTTGACTCCACCACAGGAAAGAATGCAAGAGGAGTCATAGTAAACAATGAAAACAGGTTCAATGTAACAGATAAGAAATACAGACTTCAAAGGGAAAGTGCAGCCTGGCTCCAGAGACTGAGCAAGGCCCACACCAAGTTTGATACAAAAGTAAGAAATTCACACTTAAAGTTTAATACACAGTGCAGGCTGGCTCAGGAGAGTGAGCAGCCTCTTGCTGAAAGTTTGAGGCAAAAAGAAAGAAATACATACCTCAGGTAAGGGGGGGGGGGGGGGGCGCCTTGTGCAGAAATTTAGAGACAAAAAAAAAAAAACAAACCTCGGGGGAGGGGGGGGGGGGGGGCGCCTTGTGCAGAAATTTAGAGACAAAAAAAAAAAAACAAACCTCGGGGGAGGGGGGGGGGGGGGGCGCCTTGTGCAGAAATTTAGAGACAAAAAAAAAAAAACAAACCTCGGGGGAGGGGGGGGGGGGGGGCGCCTTGTGCAGAAATTTAGAGACAAAAAAAAAAAAACAAACCTCGGGGGAGGGGGGGGGGGGGGGGGGGGAGGCTCTAGAAAAGTGAGCAACAGCCCCCTCTCCTACTGGGATTCAGGGCATGTTCATTGGTCAAATCCCATCACATGCACCGAACATATTCAAGAGTATTCTGTGCTCTTTAGCACCTCTAGTGGAAGGTCACTCAAGGATAAATTCTTTCTACTGAGCATTCTCAGCTACAAGGATTACATAACCCCTCTCCACTGAGCATGCCCAGCCACTAGATTTGCATAAGTCAGCCCCCTGAGGTCTCAATTTCCCCATGTTGGTACTGAAAATAGGTCCAATAAGCAACCGAAACTCTCCTCTAGGTGAGGACCTAGAGGAGGTGCCTGAGACCTCAGGCACTGATTTGAAACCCAGAGGTGTGTCCTGAAACCCAAACCCATGGAAACTGAGCACCTCCTATCTCAAAACCATGGCACTATAGCTAAAAGAGGTTTGAAATACTAGAAAACTAACTTAAATGCTACAAAGGCTGTAGGTCCTTATTTTTATTCTTTTTTTAATTGGTTATGAATATTCATGACATACAAAGTTGACTGTTATCATTCATGTCCAAGATGTGAAGCCCAGATCCATACTGGCAGCATGCCCATTACCACAGATTGCAATTGTATCCCATGCCCCCCACCCAATTATCCCCAACCTCCCTCCCCCTCCCCCTTTCCCCCACTCCACTTTGTATCCCCAAGTATGTTCTCTCCTTCTGCAATCCCCACACACCACTGTGGTCTTTCTTTCCTTCCTTCTTTCTCTCTTAACTCCCACTTATGAGTGAGTACATGCAGTATTTGTCCCTCTGTGCTTTGCTTATTTCACTCAACATAAGTTTCTCCAGGCTCATCCATGTTGTTGCAAATGGGAGAATTTCATTCTTTTTATGGCATAGTAGTATTCCATGATGCATATATATCAGAGTTTCCTTATCCAGTCATCCATCAATGGACATTAGGTTGATTCCATGTCTTGGCTATTGTAAACAGAGCTGCACTTATTTTTATTATTTCAATCTTATTTGACTATTAATTTGCTTAAAGCCTCTGTTGCACATATTATACAAAGAAAAGCTTCACCCTGGCTACCACCCTCAAACTATTTAGAATTATTTCCAGCTACTCAGAGGGCAGACAAGGTTTGTTTGTTTGTTTTTAATAATCACTGGCATTTGGAGTGTTTCTTGATGTTTACGAAGCACTTTCCTGCTCATCCTCTCAGTTGAGCCTCACATCAGCTTCATACTATAGATGAGGAAAGTGAAACTCGGGGTCATGGGACTTGCCCAAGATCACACAGTCAGTAAGAAGTGGAGCTAGGATTCCAACCTTTGACTCTATGGAAACCTCCTGTGATTAAAAGGAAGCAAATAAGCTTACTTAAGACCTACTGAATTGTAGTTTTTTAGCAACTAAAAATTTGCTAAGAAAGCACCAGAAAAATAAGTTTATAGAACAGGAACATTACTAAAGGAAAGAAAAGAGACACAGGAAGATTATGGAATTTGAAGCCTTCTATGCCCAGTTGGAATCCCAGCCCTGCCATTAGGAACACAAGTTCACATTGTTTGGACATGTGTGATTTTCATTTAATTCCTTTCTGCCTCACTAGGCTGTTACCTTCATGAAGACAGGAGCCCCACCATTCTTGCTCAACACTAAATTCTCCGCACTCAGCCTAGAGCTTGGCACATAGCAGGCACTCACAGATATCTGTTGAATATGTATCTCAAACAAAGCAAGCTACTTCCTACCTCTGAGCCATGGCTTAATCATTTTCAAAATGAGCATAGTAAAGAACTACTTTGAAGGATAGTAAGGCCCAAAGTAAAGAAGCAATGTTAACTTCTCACTTAAGTGGGTCCCCATCGGCCTCAGTGCTTTGCCATCACATGGATCCACTCCTGGAATGCACGTTCTCTGGAAAGCAGGCTGTAATACAGCCAGGAATGGGTGTCTGTATGGTGCTTTCATTGCTGAGCTGCACAGACACAATATGACACAGCAATGAAAAATGGCATTGTTATTCAGATTTGAATTCAACTTCTCTCGTTGTTAATGTTCTGCCAGTTGAAATCTCAGCCTCTTCAAAGGACTGAGCGTCTCATTCATATTGCCCCATTTAGCCAATGTGTTTTTTAAGGGAATAAACATTTCTGTTTGCTGAACAAAAGCAAAGAGATTTTGTCATTTGATCAACACCCATGCAAAGCTCCAAGATGATTGCTCAAGATAGATTTGTTGTGGAGAAAAATACAGCTTTCAGATCCTCCCTAACCAAGGCAGGATATAACAGGGACCCACCCCAGGGAGGCTGCCCATGAATATTCAGGCTGAACAAATATTAGCCACCTCTTCATTTTGTAGTTAAATGACACATAATGAGTTAAAACCTGCTAACAGCAGATTAACAGCTCTACTAGTCAGCTTGCCCATGTTCAGACCTGCAGTTTTCTGAACAGGAAACAAAACCACAAAGACCATAACACACACATCCTAAAAAGGAACCTAGGTTCAAATGACCAAGAATAGTTCTCCCACATGTGGTGCTAGATCAAAAAGGGCAAACTTAAGCGAAAATTGATCCCATTATGCATGAACTTTTCCTTGAGAGCCCCTCAGTGTGCATGCAAGGAAGCAAAAAGAGCTTGCACCTGCAAAAAGTACCAAAACCCCCTTTACATCCCCCCTTTTCTTGAATAATCCTCCCCTAGTTAAGTTAGAGACCCTCCCTCTCATAAAAATCAAGATATAAGCTCTCTCCCTGAGAAACCACAGTTCTGCTCTCTCACAAGGCTTCCCGCACACTCATCTGTGTGTACTTTCGCTTGCAGTAAACTTTGGATGTGAGTGTGACTCTGCCACATGGACTTGGAGTTATTGTAGGTTCCTGATAGGATTCCTCCCTCTGGAAATCCAAGAACCTGCTTTTCCGACATCATAACCTGGCCCCTCTTTATCTGTCCAGTGCAAAGAGGCAGCAGATTGGAAAGAAAGAGCCTAAACAGTAGTGTCAGTCAGACCTAATTTCAATTCCAGTTCCATCACTTATAGGCACATAACTTAGAAAATATCCTATGCAAGCCTCAATTTCCTCATCCATAAATGAAATGCATACAAAGTGTCTAGAAAAGTTCCTGGCTTTTGGCAAGTACCAAACAAATGCTGTGCTGAGAACAGCTATAAACATTGATTGGGCATCTACTATACGCCAGGCACTGTTGTAGGCCCTGGATGCAGAGATCAACAAGATCTTGCCCTTGAGGAGGCTACTGTTGAGGGAGGGAAATAAACGCATCAGCTACCTATTATTGATAATATGAGCATCCAAAGGAGATGGAACCAGCACAGCTGGGAGAGATAGGGAAGGACTCCTGGAGAAAGTAGCACCTAAGCTGAACCTATAAGGATGAAAAAGACTTATCCAAATCCAGAAAAGCAGAGGAAGCATTCCAGGCAGCAATAAGAATTGGAATTCTGAACTTGCTCAGTATGTAAGGAGCAGAGAAAAAAGGGTAAGCTGGTGAGAGCTGAGAGATGAAGCTAGAGAGGTAGGCAGAGCCAGATCATGAAAAGCCTTGGCGCCGTTTCAAGGTGTTTTCATTTTCTAGGACTGCTGTAACAAATCACCATAAACTGGAGGCTTTAAAAAACACCCCAAAAAACAGAAATGTATTCTCAAGGTATCGGCAGCGCTGGTTCCTTTTGTAGGCTCTGAGGGAGAATGTGTTCCATGCCCACCATCAAACTTCTGGTGTGCATCACTCCAGTCTCTAGCTCCATCTTCACATGGCATTCTCCCTGCATGGGTCTCTGTGTCCCTCTTCTATAAGGACACCGGTCATTGAAATAGGGCTCACCCTAATCCAGTATGATCTCATCTTAATGTGAACTCCTCTGCAAAGACCCTTTTTCCAAGTAAGGTTCCATTCACAGGAACTAGGGATTAGCACTTGACATTATCATTTGGGGGGACACAATTCAATCTGCAACACAAGGTAATGGCGAGTGATGGTAAGAGTTTTATACAGTAAGGTCCCTCAGGCTCTGGTGGGAAGAAGAGACGACTAGACATCTCTTCCTATGGCTCTGTTGCTTTGGCCACCAGGAAGCTCACAGTCAAATGTGAAGTGCACGCACACATACACATCTTTTTTTTTTTTCCTGTACACGTAGAGGGCACCATAATTTGTATTTCATTTAAGAGCATTATTTCTGGCCACCTCTTATTTTTTCTATCTTTAGGTGTCAATCAGAGTCCTAAAAGGAAAAGATGGTGCACTCAACTTAGGGTGATTCAAGAAGGGTTTATTTACAATGGGCTTTTTATGAAGGTGGGGGCTGAAGGTAGGGGAAGTACAAGAGATAGCACAGTGATCAGGGCCAGTAACAGTGGTGTGTCTCCCCACTAGTCCCAGGGGATGGAGCAGTTACCTGTTTAGACAGATTCTTGTTGAGAAGGCCACCTTGAGAGGATTTGCGTCTTTGATGGAAAGGTACAGCCTGCTCAAAGTGACTTCACAACCTCACCCCCTTCTCTCTCTGACCTCCTGCTGGTGCTCCCCAAAGCCAATGGGGATCCAGATGCAGGCCACACAGTCACACTCCAGGGCAGAGAGCAGGATGGAAGAGGGAGCAGGTGTGGAGGGGCAAGCAGAAGACCCCCAGCCAGTCTTATTTTCCCTTGTCGGGGCTCAGAACATGATCCTCCAATATATGGCACCTTGGCATACTGGGTATTTTAAGGTAAAGGAAAATGAGAAAAGTGCAGATGCAAGAAGGTCACTCTCTGACCTTTTCCAGCTCTTCTCCCCTAAAGCAGCTGGTAAAAGAATTCTCTGGACTCCCTCCCCTGAAAGTAGGTCATAAGACCCTCACTCCATATGGGTCCTGCCCTATACCCAGTAGCCAAGAAGAAGTTGAACAAACAGTCCTTCCAAGTCCCCCCAGTTTTTTACTCTCTTGTCCCTCAATAATACTTCTGCATGAGTGTCCATAAAAATACACAGTTTCCTTGGGTCTTTGGGTCTTCATTTCTGAGGTCGCCCATGTCATGTAAAACTTACATCCAATAAATTGGTTATGCATTTCTCTTGTTAATCTGTCTTTGTTTCAGGGGTATCAGCCATGAACCTAGCAATGGGTGAGGAAGGAAATATTTTCTCTCTTCATCCTGACTTCCTCGTTTATTTTTCATACTTTTTGTGTTAGGGTCAGCCATCTCAAATTTTTCCTTTTTAGAATAAAAAGGGGAATAACCACCAAAAAGTATACAGAGTAAAGGAAGAATTTCCCATCCCTTTCACCACAGTGTTCTCTATCTTCTGGAGTTTGTAAACTGCATGTGACAATCAGCTGAGTCACCCTGAGCAGTCAGAGTAGGCTGATTCGTCATGGAATCAGAGCTCTCTGTGCAGTTCTCTGGCCAGAAATTCTCTGGCAGGCTCCCTATCTTCAGAGCTTTCCAAGGACATGCCTGCAGCAAGAGTCACCCTGGCCCCACATGCTTCTGACAGATGTTGCAGACTGCCGTGCCAGAGAGAGAGAGAGAGAGAGAGGCCCAGTTGGAGTATTGGGGGACAGAGTGAGCCCCAGGAACATACCACAGGCTCTTCATCTCACATGGAGAACACATGCAATAATACTGTGCACATGCTGAGAAGATCATCTTTCCTCCCTGAGCCCCAGCTCACTTCAGGGGTATTTAGATACAGGCACAGAATGTCAGAGCTGGAGCGGACCCTGGAGACCAACTAGTCTAAGCCATTTGTAATACAGATGTATAGCCTAAGGGCCAGAGTGGCAGGGTAATATTGCATTATGGCTGGGTTTTGTCAAGTGCCTACTTTCTTACTGGTAGTGTGTTATGTGCTATGTTCATTCATTCATAGTACTACTCATCAAATATCTGCTGAGCTCCAGCTACATGCAGGGCACCGTGATAGGAAATGGAGCTTCATCTGGGGACTTCTCATATATGACCATTTGCCAAAGAAAATTGTTCTATAATATTCTGTCTATGTACCATAATTTACATAACCATTCTCATTGTCAGGCTTTTGGGGTTTTCCCCTAATATTTTTGCTCTTATAAATCATGCTATAATGAGATTCTTTATATGGAAATCTTTTTCACACCTCTTATAACTTCCTTAAGGAGAAAGTTCTCTTGGTAGAATATTTGGATGAAAGGATATAAACTTTTTTAAGTCCATAACACATTTTGTCAAATTAATTTCCAATAAGGTTATATTAAGTTACCCTCCCTTCAGCAGAATATGAATACCCATTGTAAAAATCCCATTTCATAGGTGAAAATAGCTTTTTCTATTTGTATTGCTTTGATTACTAGTAAACTTGATAGTTATCGTTGCTTCTTTTTTAAAAAATTGTATGTTCACACCTTCAACCCACTTATCCTCCTTTTGATGATTCTCTTATCACTATGCATGACACTTTATATAACAATGGTATTTTTAAAATGTCACGTCTGTGACAAATAAACTTTACAGTTTATTGTTTGCCTTTTAATTTTTAACATTTTAACATAATACGAGTTTTAAGTTTCATATAGTTTGAGGACTTAGTATAAATTATAATTAATACTGCTCTCATATATACAGCCTACTCAAACTCCAAACTCTTAAACCTTACGACATTCAAGAAAACTCAGTAAAGCTAGCTAGCTCCTACATACTCAAACTAACAGTATATAGCATAAACTATTACGTATATTGATGATTTGCTGAAACTGGGTTGGTGGGTGCACAGAGGTTCATTATATTGTCCTCTTCTTGTACGTGTTACAAGATTTCCCATAATAAGTCTAAAACACTATTTTGTGGTCTTGACTTTTTAGTTAGGCATGCAAGGCCTCCTATGACTTGTTTTCTGCTGTCTTTCAAGCTTCATGGATGTCCAATTTATGAACGTGGACAATTCTGAGATCTCTGTAAGCTTCAGTTACCTCCTCTACTGAAAAATAACACCAAACAAAGTAAAAATATTGCAAACCTGTAGCAGTGTTGAAAGGAGAAAATGAAATATCATAAAACATGGTGCCTGGCACACAGTAGGTGCTCAACAAAGGTTTTCTTTTATTACTCTTATTACTATTATTTCAATATCTATATGAGACTTTCTTGCTGCAAGAATCAGAAGCTGATCCGGGCTGATTAAGCAGAAGAGAAGTTTATTTCAAACATATTGGGAGGGTGAGAAGACCGCTCAAGACAGGGTTTAGGAACAAGGCCCAAAAGCTTGGCCTGAGAAGAAACCTGCTGTGGCTACAAAGCACTGCTAAGCACTGGTGGAAGCTGCCCTTGCCACTGTCACCCTAGCATTTCCACTCTGCATCACAGCTAGAAGCCTTGGTCATGAAACCATAGTTGTGAAGAGTAGTGGAGAAAGAAAGACTTATATATCATATTTGCTTTGCTCTTGGCCAGCATCTCAGCCAATCAGAGATCCTGACTTTGTGGGGTGACCCAAACCAAATCTTCATTCTAGAGAAATCTGAGCCATCGATGGTCTCACCGGTATGAAGACTTAGTAGTCTTCCTTTTTAAAAAAGTGTAGAAGACCTCACAGAGGAACCTCTGAATTCCAGATATACTCCCCTCTTGTTAGCAACTGTGTTAGCCCTTGATAATCAGCATTAATCACCCTAAAAGGCATAGAAACTCCTTTTTAACCTGTTCATCACAAGTATGAAGGAGCCTGAAATAGCCATGTGGCAGGTCAGCTTCCTACCCATTGGAACCACTACTGTGTGCCCTGATGAAGGGATTACTCAGTCGTGTACTGAGACCTCCACCTTAGCAGAACCCTGAGTCACTGGGATGGAAAGCAAAAATTCCACAAATAGGGACATTAGGGAATAGACAACATGGCCCTCCCACCTTCATCTCTTGATTCCCAGACTAAGATGTTCTATGAGTGAGAAAAACTGCACCATATATGGCTGCTGGTTCAGAGCACATACTCCAGCTTTAGGGACAGCACCCCAACCTTGTTACCTGGTGCTGTAAACAAATCATCAATAAAACAGTTTACCATTTTTGAAGACTATGGGCTACATGGTAAGGCCAACCCAATCCTTTTGACACGTCACATCTCAGTGTCATAAATCTGTTGGTCCTCAATTTATAATAAAGCAGCTTGTCAATTAAATTGGCAGACTCGACAATTTCAAGGAAATTTTAAATGCAAAAATCTTTCATGACGTTGATGTTGGGGAGAAAACCCAAATGGTGATGACCCTTCCTGGGCATCACTGCCTTCAGGGGTCCTATCTGTGAAGAAGGCTGCTCTGTCTACCAACTTGAACATCAGGGAGCCCAACTACAGGCTGCTGAGCATAAAATTGAGAGTTCTGGGGTGGCTAGATCCTTGCACTTAAAATCCTGATGATATTATACCACTGGGTCCCAACAGGTACCTATAACTGTAGTAAATGCTCTGGGTAGTCCTGCTTGATTGGGAGAACATGGGATTAAACAAATGTGTTTGACCACCAAACATTTGTCTAATAACCTCAGGTGGAAAAGATTGATCTGGGCAGAAAGGAGTGTTCTAACACACAACTGGGGAAATGCTGCTGTCTAGAAACCCAGAGTGGAGGCCAGAATCTTATCTCTCTTCGCAGCCACACAGGCTGTTCTGAGGGTGATTAAGTAACAGATGTGAAGTACGTGCCACATAGTAGGGATTCAATGAAAATGGGTTCTCCCTGCACTTCTAAATCTTGCTGGGGGTGAGTAGGCTGGGTGTTAACGTAGTCATTTTACAGATTAAAAAACTGAGGCTCAGAGAGGTTAAATTGCATGTTAACGGGGCACAGCTAGGAAGTGGGAGAAGCCATTGTGGGAATGTGACCTCGGCCTTCTGGTTCTGAGTCCAACTAACTCAACTCACCACTTCTGAAGACACATGGTCTCAGTCTGGTTTTACTCAGCCCACAAGCTGACATTTCACAAATATTGAGTCACACTTCCTCTCCCCTTGGGCTGCATCAGCACGCAGCATGCTCCATCACGGGCTTGACAGGTCCCTCCCTCTTCCGGGGCCACTCATTGGAATGCACAAGGCCAGGACTGCCAGGAGCAGAGAGAGGACGTACGGCATCTGCACTGACCCAGCCTGCCCCATCCAGCTGCCCAACCTGCGTGAGCAGGAGGGACCACATCAGAAAGATAATATTTGAAGAGTGAAAGGTTCTCAAAGAATGTGAAACCCTTGGAGAAAGCATGTGCCTACATTCTCCAGGCGCGATTCATGCAGGGTGGGCCAAGATGTGAGCTGTAGGGCCGGCCCGTGGCTCACTCGGGAGAGTGCGGTGCTGATAACACCAAGGCCCCGGGTTCGGATCCCACATAGGGATGGCCGGTTCGCTCATTGGCTGAGCGTGGTGCTGACAACACCAAGTCAAGGGTTAAGATCCCCTTACCGGTCATCTTTT
>NW_007731592.1:109661-112517 GCF_000696425.1 Galeopterus variegatus
GGTGCTGACAACACCAAGTCAAGGGTTAAGATCCCCTTACCGGTCATTTTTAAAAAAAAAAAAAAAAAAAAAAAGCTGTGAGCTGTAGATAGCAGGTAAAGTAGGTCACAAGACAGCAGAACATCGGGGTTGGAAGGGATCAGTCGTGTAGATTGTCCACTCCTTCAGCAATGAAGAAACTGTGGTTCGCAGCAGAAGACTAACTTTTCCGAGGTCACGCAGCTAACAAGAGGCAGCACTAGGACCTGAACCCAGCTGTTCTCATTCACTTATTCAATATCTATTGAGCTCTCGTGATGGGCCTGGGGGAGATCAGGTACTAAGAAAACAGCAGTAAACAAAGCAAGCAGGTGTCTGTCTTCCCAGACTGAGCAAAGAGTGCTGGAAAATGCTGGGACATACTACGACAGGGAGCGCAGAGCAGGGCAGGCTCACTGGCCTATGCAGTCAAGAGCAGCCTCCAGGAGGAAGCGACGGTGCAGCTGAGACCTGAAAGGAGGCCTTTGCCCGGTGAAAGGGGACTGGGTGGAAGGAGAATACCCAGACACGAGGGGTCTTTAGATCCCAGGGACAGTACTAGACCCCTGATTTGAAGAGCTGCATGAGTTATGGATGCTCCCACACACATGAAGCAGAGAGGGTGCTAAGGGAACACAAGGAGGGACTGTCCATCTGCCAAGGAGATGACACCATGAGACCTGGATCTTCAAGGATGAGTAGGACTTCAACAGGTACAGAAAAAGAAGACAAGGAGATAGTGTGGGAAAAGGCACAGAAGAAGAGTCTTCCTGGAGGAGGCCATAATGCTTGTCAAATACTAAACCTCAGGACTAACAGGAATTAGTGTGATGCAGGAGGCACAGGGCAAGTTACCTGCTTTCCAGTGGCTCTTTGTGAAATCCTCCCGGCTGCCACTGCTTCAGCACAACACAACAAAGAGGAAGGCCAGCGTCCCTGTCCACACTCACTGCCCTGTGCTGCTCCATGGCCAGCACAGCCATGGCAGCCCAGCATCTTGTGTCGTGGGCTCCCAGAGCCCCCAACCCAAAGACCCTGGGTGGGCCAGGAAATAGTCAAAAGGAGCACAATCTATCAGCTAATTAACTTTACTCTGATAATGGGATACACAGAGCAAACTGATGTCTAATAGAAGGACAAGAATTCCTAACGTTCCAACAAACACATTAAAGAAAGCAGTGCTAAATATCAACAGCCTCCACAGTGAAAACGGGTGCTGCTGTAGCTGGGGGAGCAAAGGTGCTGTTGTTTTAGTTTATCACATCTCCACTTGCTTCCACGAGACAGGCAAGAGAGCTAAACCCGATCCACACGTTCACTTTTGAGGACTTTTAGACGGTGAACCTGAGACATCCATGAACCCCCTGGATGACAGCCAAGGCATTTAAAAGAGACTCCTGCAAGAACACACTGCTGCATTTGCATCATGTGGTGCTTTCCTGTGGGTCAACCTTGATGACAGAACTTTTGTGGGCTGTGCTTGGTACAAAATATTGTATCCAACCACTAAGTGGTGGGACGCTAAATTTCAGGCTTATAACAAATCTTTTCTAGACTTGTTTGCATGTTGAGATTGCAGTGTGTTTTTTGAAGTTGAGTGCTGTCCTTATGATACTGAATTTAGTTTTAAATAAAAATTGATATTCTACTTACAACAATAATAATTACTAAGATTTATTGAATGCCAACTTTGGTTGATCTAGATGCCGCAGTACTGATGTTTACAGCACCTCTGCAGGATAGCACCCAGATTTACAGGTGAGTCCTAGAGAGGCTTAGTAATGGGTCTCTCTGGCTCCAAAGCCAGGGTCTTTCCATTGAGCTGTACAGGATAAGGAAATGTGTGGATGGACTTTGCCTAGGGTAATGGGAGCTGTCTGGTCAGCTGACACATGAGGCACAGAATGGGGAGCAGTGAGGTATACCTCTAGAAAGGGAGGTGGAGGCCTAGCCTGGACCTACACAATCTCCTGGAAGATGTTGCAGGGACCACAAAGAAAGAACATAGTGCCTCTCCCCAAAGAGTCTACAGACTTAAAGGTGAGTGACAAGGCACCAAATAACCCACCTTTAAGGTTGAGACTTGAAAGTTGAGGCTCCCTTAAGGGAAGGATGAGCAAGCCCTTTCTCAGCCCTGCAGAGACAGCACAGTGCAGATGATTTGCATAGCCACCTGCTCCATGCTCCCACGTCATTTCCAGCCCTGCTCAGACTGTAGCCTGTTTTCTTGTCCCATGGAGCATTGCTCTTTCAGCCTGCTCCTCTCCTAATGTGGACAGCCCAATACCAGACAAGTGGGTGTGTGTTCCTGGAGCCTGATCACCGTCTCACGTCAAGATGTCAGCCAAGAACTCGTATGTCCCCCTGGTTCCAGCAATCACTGTTTCCAGCCAGTGAAGCCTCTTGGTTTACATTTCTCCATCTGTAGCTGAGTGGACAGAACCACTCTGTCTGGGAAGTAGAGGAAAGGGCAAAGCAGCTGGTCTCAAGAGCTGTCAGTCCCCAGCTGTAGAAAGTGACTATTAAAATTTTATAACCCAGCCTCTGCCCAGGAGCTGATAGCACAGGAACCTGTGTGCTTCCAAACAGGATCCATTCATTCATTTCTGTATTCATTCATCTATGGTGCTTTAAGCACCGTGATGGACACGGGACAAGGCAGCTGTTGGTCATGGTGAAGGTTTTCCCAACTCCCTTCTTCCCTTCAAACAGAGTTTGACAATGTCCTACCCAGTGTCCACAACCCCAGTACTTTCCCCACCTCAGCGTCAGCAGCGGCGGCAGCATCTCCTTTGCTCGTTTACCGAACACTTACCATGCACGTAAGCATAAGTAAGC
>NW_007731592.1:113209-115196 GCF_000696425.1 Galeopterus variegatus
GCGGCAGCATCTCCTTTGCTCGTTTACCGAACACTTACCATGCACGTAAGCATAAGTAAGCACAGGTAACATGTGTAAACACAGGCATGGAGTCCTTTGCTAAGAGTCTTCCACTGTTTATCTTAGTTGATCTTTACCATAACCATGAGGTAGATAGTATTGTTAGCCCATTTTACAGATAAGGAAACGGAGACACACCTATTCATTCATTAGATAGGTATTAGTAGAAAATCTGTTCATAGATATGATGTTGATGAGGGGAAGGGGGAGAGGGAGTGGAGAGGAGGGGGGAGAGGGAGGAATTGGTAAAGGGACACAAACATCAACTACATTTTATATTAATAAATTAAAATTAAAATAAAGAAAAGAAAAAGAAAACCTCTTCGTGGCACAGAATAGTCCAATGAAGAAAAGAGAAAAGGGGATGAATGAACATTTATTGATATCTACTACGTGTCAGTAGATATTGATAGCTACTCTGTATGTTTTACAAACTATATGTTGCAGTCCTCCCAACAATGCTGGGAAGTGGGTTTTGGTTTCCCAGTTTTTACAAATGTGCCATGGATTCTACAATGAACCAAATAGATAAACCTTCTTCCCAATGGAACTGACATTCTAATCATGAAGGAAAACAATCCATCCATCAGGAAATCCATTAGTTGGTGTAAGTCCAGAGAAGAAGTGTGCAGAAGGGGACAGGGGCGGGCAGTAAGAGGAGGCTTCTGAGCAAGCCCTTTGAGTCCTGGGTGGAGAGCACCTACATGCCCGGGTGCTTGCTGTTCACATTTCCATCTCCCCCACCAATCCATACATCCAGCCTCGAGGGTTTCTTCCAGAGCAGGACTGGCACTTGGGTTCTCTCCCAGGCCAGTTCTCTCTGCCTCCGGTTGCTTAAAACATTTTGCTAAAAAGGCTTCTGGGGCCATCCGCACCACACTTAATCCAGTAATGTCTGCCTTGGGTATGCAGGCTGGGGTACTTGATGGCAGGAGCTCCAAAAGTTTGCGGTCTCTGCCTATTAGAGTCCCTGATGGCCGTTGGTCACCTGGCCACTGCATAACTACCAGTTACTGTTTTCCAGTTTACGGATGCAGGGGATGGACCAAGGAAGCTGTCTCCCCAAGCCACCTGCCCCACTGTGGTCCTCGATAGAACAGAAATAGCTTACAAAGTTCATAATGGCCCTTCTCATCTCATCAGTCACCATTGTAGGTGGGAAACTTCCCGAGTGCAGGGGCCACATCTTACTTTTTTCTGTATCCCTCATTCCCAGTTCTAGACCTGACATTAAGTAGATGTCTAATAAAAGTTTCTTGAATGGAATGGAATATTCATCCTGACAAACAACCAAAATTTGCTTACCTGAAACTTCTACTTTTTAGTCCTCAGGGACTACATAAAAAAATTCTTTCATGTCAGCCCACATGGGAAAATGGAAGGAAGGAATGAAGGGGTGTGGAATTAAATATTTATTGAGCACTTACTATACATCAGGCCTATATGATTTCCAAATGTTACTTTATTTAATCCTNAGCCCCTGGTTACAATTCTGGCTCTGCCATTTGTTAGCTGTGTGTTCCCAGTGTGTCTGGCCCCATAGTCTTTTCAGTTTACCACCCTCCTCCCAGGGATTTGAAGACAGCAATGACACCCACTCTGAGTCTTTTCCTCCTCATCCCCAGGGTACAACGTCTCCAATCATTTTTGATGTCTCTTCTGGTGCAGTGGTCAAGAGCACAGCTCTGGAATTAGAATAATCAGGATTTGTCCCCAACTATGCTATGTCACCTTGTGCACAAGCGATCTAACCTTTCTAAATGTTGGTTCTCTGTATGACATGGGATACTCATGGTGCCACCTACTAAGTTGTTGTAAAGATTAAATAATAAGATGTAAGCACTTAGCACCCTGGCACAGAGTAGGCCCTCAAAAGACGCTGCTGTTGGGCCGGCCCGGTGGCGCACTGGAGAGTGCGCCGCTTGGG
>NW_007731592.1:115792-123385 GCF_000696425.1 Galeopterus variegatus
GATCCCATGTGGAGACCGGTTCCCGCTCACTGGCTGAGTGCGGTGCGGGTGCAACACCAAGAGTTGCGATTCCGTTGCCGGTCCCTGGTACGGGCGCGACACCGAGGGTTGCGATCCCATTACCGGTCAGTAAAGTTGCGATTCTGTTGCCGGTCCCTGGTACGGGCGCGACACCGAGGGTTGCGATCCCGTTACTGGTCAGTAAAAAAAAAAGACGCTGCTGTTGAAGGTGTTGAATACCTCCTCCACCATTTCAACTGAACTCATGGACTTTGCTAATGTCCCTATTCACATTTTGTCACATAAGAACTGGACATTATCTAAGCCCTCTTGTTTTCCAGGGAACATCATAATCTGCCCTGCCAGCCCAGATCCTGCCTCTTGAGAGGAAGTAAGGAACAGGAGCGTGTGAACAGGACCAGGATCACTCCACTTCCAGGAACTCATGCAATCTATGCCAAAAAATCACAACTCAAGAACTGGTGATAAATAAATTTGTGTTTATTCCAAGTAGAAAAGGAATGACAACAGTCTGATCTGAGCACTTGGATTTTCATTACATTAACTGTTTCAGAGCAACCATCAGAAAAATCTTCTCCATCCCAGAATCATCAGTGTTTATAACACCCAGGAAAAGATCACCATCCTGTTGTACTTTCTTAAATCTCAGAGACACTTTACATTTAAATCTTTCTAAAATCAGAATGCATCTGATAATGGATGTACGATAATAATAATCAATGAAAGTATTGTCAGGAGTTACCCTTTCCAAAAAGCTATAATCAGTTTGATGGTGAACCTTAAAGTAAGGGAGCCTACCATTGACTGAGCACCTACTATCCGCTAGACCCAATGCTATATGTTTAGCATTTTTTATTTTTACCCCGTTTTTTTCCATTTTTTCCCCCTTTTTAAAAAATAATCATCATTGAAGAAAACTTTTAAAAGGCAAGCAACTCAAGTACCCCCAAGCTCCCAAGTCTAAAAAGGGGTCTAGAGATCTCCTTCAGCATCTAGGCAGCCATAATCCCATTGAAACCTCAATTTGCATAATTGTAGAAGCAAAAGCAAACTCCACTCACATCACTACCAGGTAATTCTGGGGCTCCCAGGAGAGCTTATATCCTCTTAGTGGCCTCCTCTCCTTCTAGACCTCTGCTCTAAGCTTCCCTACCATTCATTTCTGCCCAAACTTCCCCAAATTGCCAAAGCATCTTCCCTGGTATCCCCACATGTAGACACTGGCCTTCCCTTAAGTCCCCAAAGCACAGTTGACACTAAGCCAGAGTGTTTAACCAACTCTCCTCAAGTCCTGAGGGGACTACAAGGGCACTGCAACACACAAAAGTAACATGAAAAATTAAATACCAAATGGCGCTGATCCCCAAAACCAACAGTCTTTGCACAAGGACTTCCTTCTTGAGCCACAGCAGGTGTCATTTTGCTCGGTTCATGAGAACCTCGTATTAGAGAACACCCTTTCCTCTCCTGTCTCTGCCAGGATTCAGGACCCTAGTCCTCTCCTTCTAGGCCCTGAGGAAGCCCAAAATTTGGTATTATATTAATTAAGCTGTGAAATCTCAAAGGCTTAAAAGAATAGCTCTACTCTTGTAAAGGCCAGTCGGTGGGAGGGCAGGGGCCCACAGTGCTCTGCCACATACAGTCACTCAGGGACCCAGGCTCACAGAGGATATGCCAGCTTCTGTGTGGCTGCCAGTTTGCCCTGGGCATCAAAATCCAGTCTGCAGACAGAGAAAGAGAGGGAGTCAGATGCAGAAGTGTTTTTGAGGGCCATGCCTGCAAGGAGTACCTGAAATTTCCACTCACATTCCACTGGTTGGAACACATGGCCATGCCTCATTGCAAGAAAGACTGAAAAATGTAGGATAGCTCAGGCCCAAGAGTAAAAGGAAGCAGATTTGGTGAACAACTAGCCACTCCTTGCCACAGGTTGCATCATGACTTGCTCTGTACCCAGGGAAACAGCACCTTTTGCTTGATTATGCACAACAGTTTAGCACCCCTCCCTTTGTTTCAACCTTTCCTTCCAGAATAGCTTCTGGCCATGGCTTCCATAACCAAAATCTTATTTAAACGTTTTTCTTAAGCAATAAAGAAATCTTTCCAAAAACAATCAGTTCTGCTGCCAACCCTAGAATTCAAAAATACTCACTGTTTTTACATATATTTTTGTCCTCCACATTAAAAAAAAAGGTTTAAAGAAATCACTCATAATCCTATAACTCTACTAATTTCAGTGTGTTTCTTTGTGTTATATCTCCATATGCTCAAGTCTTGTGCAGCCTTCAAGGTCTTCTTCAAATGACTTATATTCCTTGAACTTGAGGCTCAGAGAGGTGAAGTAACTTACCCAAGGTCACATGACTAGGAAATAGGAGAGCCAGACTTCTAACCCCATGTAACCCCAGCGCCAAGGCTCTTGCCAATGCACCATCCTGCTTTTCAATATTGCTTGTAATTTTCCCTGACCTTTTACTTACCCCTGTCTGCTGCATGATAATTACCTGTGTCGAAAGTATAAAGTGACCCATCTTGCTTATTAGAATGTCAGTTCCCTGAAGGCAAGAGCCATATTAGATTCCTCTTTCCACAGGCCTGGCCCATAACAGCTCTTTAATTCTCTACCACCTAAAGAAGCAAACATTTATTGGATAGTCAAATTGGAAGTTACCTAAAAGACTTCTGGTACAGAATATGCCTAATTCACAGTCCCTTTTCCAAAGCACAGATTTTGGGGCCTAACAGAGTCAGGTGTACATTTTACCTGCACCACTGGGTGACTTTGAACAAGTCATCAAACTTCTCTTTCTGTGAAACCCTAATGAGTTAATGCACTACATATTTAATAAACAATACTGATTATATTATTGTTAGTATTACTACCATTATTATTGTTATTATTCATCCTCTGGCTTCTCTAAATTGTTTATCATGGAGAGAAGTAAACAAAACCTCTAAGGCCTGGGAATAAAAAGGAGGTGGGATTTTGAGTGACTTCTTGTGACCTTCAGAGAGCAGAGTGGAATAAGTACTCTTTGGGGGAATTCTTGACCCTTCTAAAAATCCCATTAAACCTAAACACACGTCTGTTAGCACACACGGAGCATGCAGTCTCTGCTTCCACCCAGAACTGAGTAGTACAAGGAGGAATATTATATCCAGTAACTCATATGGAACTATTTATCCCCAATCACTTTGTGCTTTTCCTTAAACTTTTCCACAGTCTTTGGTTTCAAAGGCCATTTTAGAACGACTGAATTTCTTTGCAAAGTAAGTCTCTCCACCAACCCCCACCTCTAAGATCATTTCTTTTTAGGAAAATCTCCTCAGGGCATAGAGACTGTGAGTTTCCAAACTTGCTTTCTCCTGTTCTCCTTTTTTCTTTTAAATAAAAATTGCCCAGGAAACCAAGATTCATTAACAGTGATGGGGGAAAAAATATGACTGAGTTGAAAGGAGTTTGTGGCTTACTGCTTAGCAGGGAATTTACTAGGGTCTTTCAGGGGAATCTTATAGGATTAGAGAATATGAGGACTGAGAAGCCACTAAGAGATCACATAGTTCCAATGTCCTCATTTGGAGTTGGGGAAACTGAGGCTCAGAGGAGAGAAATTAATTATCCAAAGTGACACAGCAAGTCAGCCAAAGAACTGAGACTTAAATTTGGATCTCCTTAATCCCAGCCTAATTAGGCCGGGTCCTCTAGAAAGCAGAGCCTGAGGCAAGGATCAAAATATTGATGCTTCACTTGGAGGGTGCAAGTCCAAGCAGTGAGAGTAAAGAGAAAAGAAATGATGAAGGAAAGGTGGGAAGCATTAAGATAAAGTGAGAATCATTCTTGTACCAGCCGCTGTTCCAGAGACACAGCACGACAATCGGCAGGTGGGTTATTCAGCACTCGGGACTTCTGAAGAGCAGCAAGGAGAAACTGCACCTCTAGGTTGGAGATCTAGAAACTGCATCATCCCTGACCAGTGACAGATGGTGAGGTGCTGAATAAATAACCCCATTTCCTCACCCCCACCCCACCCCAGTTGGAATAACTTTAGGCATATGTACTACACTGGCTCCCAGACTGGGTGATCAACATGTCCCAATTTGCCTGGAACTTTCTTGGGTTTTGCACTGAATTCCCTCATCCCAGCAAACCCCTCAGTCCCAGACAAACTGGGACAGCTGGTGACCCTACCCCAGAGGACTTCAGCATGACTCAGCTCCAGTTGTTCACTGGGTAATGCACTTGAAAACACACTTTTTAATGGCTTTCTTTCCTTTTCTGTCTCAATTTCCTATGGATGTTTCCTGAGATCATTGCCCAATTAAACTACTTGCATTTCAATCTTTATCTCAGAGCCTGCTCTTAGAGGAACCCACATGCCTGGCAGGTAGTACGCTCTCAATAAATGTTATGAATAATTATATAATTATATTAAAACAGCATAAGAAAGTCTTCTCCCTCTTCCTTCCAGTTGCTTTGGAAGCTTGAGTGAAGTAGTCACATGAGTCTCCAGTCTGCTCCCCAGACACCCCTGTCAGTCAGCGGCCTGAAGGAGGACTTGAATCTGGTTTTGCCCACCCTCGGCAGTGAACGGTAACTGAGATAGTTAGGCAAGTATACCTAGTCCAGGTATCTGTATACAACAATATTTGCACAGCCACCTTAACTAAGGACATTTGTCACCAAATGAATTAGTTGAGAATGACCAAACTACTTATAGAATAGAAAACAATATACAATTTATCATACACTTCATTTAAGTTCTATTTGCATTTAATAATGTAGATGCAGAATTCCTCAAAGTGTGATCAATCTACCTACTTACATCCAAAATATGTTGGGGAGAAAGGGTGGTTTGTTCAAAATGCTGATTCCAGGGTCCCATCACAGACTTCCTCTACGGAATCCTGCTGGAGCAAGGCCTGATGATCTGCATGTTGAACAGTCTCTTCAAGTGATTCTTGGGCACATTAAACTTTGAGAGCCACTGCCCTAAGCAATTGACAGAGAGGCTATGCTATATTCTCCCAGCTCCTCCCCACTGAGGAACCAGTGAAAGTTCTTCTCCAATCTTAGTTTGACCCAGGTAGATTTCTCCCCTTGCTCTGCCTGGTGTCTGCAGTTCCCCTTCTGAGAGTCCCTTACTTGCAGACAGTCCTACACTGGTCTGGGCTGACACAGTAACTTTCTAGTGGGCCTGTGTTGTCAGTCTCTGGAACGTGTTCAGGGTTCACTCTCAGTACAAGCCTCTTATCCACTATGTGGCCTAGAGTAAATACCTACTGCTAAAGACATATTATCCCTGTTGGTACTTTGCCAGTGTCCTCTGATGTGGACCCCTGTGCTCACCTGGCTTTGGGTGCAGAGAAGGGTCAAGACCCAGGGCATTGTACAAGGGCTGCCATAATCTAAGAATATTTTGTTCTATTCCTTTTGGTGGTGGTAGAAGTTCATCTCTAGGACCCAAAATGGAAATGGATTTTCCCCATGAGGTAGGACCCCAAGGTTCTGACCATTCCCTCATGATGCCAGTGAACATCCCACTACCAGTGCCTCCCCTCTCCTCTGTTGGGGCTCAGAAAATGGTACCTGAAAATATGGCCCTTTGTCATGCTGAGTGCTTTGAACAGAGGAGCCTGAAAAGCCTTTAGAAATAAGCCTCACAATCAGGGTCTCCCTAACCTTCCCTTGTTTCTCTCCCAATTTTCCCCCCAAGTGCAGGGAGGGACTCCCTTACCTGGCTAAGGGAAGTTTTTCCAAAAGAAATGCAATTGCCACAAACCCTCTCCCAAGGAATCTCATCAAACAACACAAGGGAAGATTAATCACTGGAGAGGAGATTAAAGATCATCACCACACTCAGACAGGCTATTGACTGTTCTGTTGGCTGCTCCTGGGGGCTGCTCCATGACAATGTTTATTACCTGAGGGATGTTATCTGCATAAGAAGACAGCCTTTGTTCATAGCACAGTTACACTCCTCACCTTCCCATAACCTGTCACCACCTCCCCCAGAGCCCAAAGAAACTTTGCTCTAGGCAATTGTCTGTTCATCAGGCCCATTTATTTCCCCTAAAAATTATTTACTCTTCCTCTAAAATTGCCCACATCTCCCACTGCCGTCTCCCCTAAGAAGAGGGTGCTATTTACGCTTCAGCCATCTGGCCCTTCTCAGAGTCTCATATTTTGTGTGGCTCCCATGCACATGTGCATGTTAGTAATTTTGTATGTCTTTTCTCCTGTTAATCTGTCTGTTGTCAGTTTATCTTAGCAGACTCAATGATCTAAATGTCAGAGAGAACATTTGAACTCCCTTGCTCCTCACTCAGCTGAAACAGCTCCTGTGTTCCTGATTAACCACTTAAATCCCACTTTGGGGTCTCCTCATATATTTCCTTGTGTGTATATAGGTTTCCTTTACCACCCTGTGAAGTTTTAAGAACACAAATTATATCTGATGGACCTTTTGATCCCCAGCAACCAACCCAAATCCTGGCTCATTAAAGGTGTTCCAACAATATTTGCTGAATGAATAGTCAATTTCTGTACTATTACCTTGTTTTTATTTTCTTCACAGCACATACCATTATCAAAAATTATAAAGTTAATTTGTTTGGTGTAGTCATTTATTGCCTACACACATACACCCTCTGCTAGTGTTATAGGTTGAACTGTGTCCCTCCAAAATTCATATGTTGGCATCCTAACCTCAGTACCTCTGAATGTGACTGTATTTGGAGGTAGGATTTTAAAAGAGGTAATCAAGTTATAATGATGTCTTTAGGGTAGGCCCTAGTCCAATATTACTGATGTCCTTATAATAAGAGGAAAGAGCATGTAAAGACAGAGGGGTAAGATGACCATCTGTCTACAAACCAAGGAGAAAGGTCTCGGAAAGAACCAGTCTTGCCAACACCTCCATCTCGGATTTCTAGCTGCCAGAATTATAAGAAAATAAATTTCTCTTGTTCAAGCCCTAGCAAACTAATACAATGAGAAAGGAATGTGCCTGCCTTGGCTATTCATGTATCCCCAGCACCTAAAAGAGTTCTTGCCGCACAGTAGGTGCTTAATAAATAACTGTCAAGTGAACACTCAGAAAATACAAACAGCTTATAATTTTCCCCAAATGCACATGCTGTTTTATACATCTAAGCCTCTGCATATGCTGTTCCTCAGCCTAAAATGCCCTTCCCCTTCTCTCTATTCTGCCCCACCCAGCCAAAGAAATCCTATTTCACGTTCAAAACTCCATTCAGATTTGAATTCTCTGTAGGATGTCCTTGACCCCACTGGAAAAAATTGGGTATTCTCTTCTCTGTGCTATTTTGAACTTTGTACACACTCATTGAGACTGCTAGGCTATGAGCTTGACTTCAGAAAGCAGATTCATCTCTGATGCCTGCCCTCGAGCACAAGACCTAGCACAGAGGAAGCCATCAGTCATTAAACCACGAATCTTTATATCTAGCCAGGATGCAGATAGTTCCCACCTGTAAATGACTTACTGTCCCATGGGGGACAGATCCATAAATATACATGTCTGGCACATACTTGGTATTCAACAAATATTT
>NW_007731592.1:123829-126223 GCF_000696425.1 Galeopterus variegatus
CTGACAACACCAAGTCAAGGGTTAAGATCCCCTTACCGGTCATCTTTAAAAAAAAAAGCCCACTTCTGCTCTCTCCTTCCAAGCAAACAAGCCCCATTTTTGAAGGTAAAACTAAAGCCTAACTCTTCTAGAATGCCTTACCTGACTATTCCCAAACTCACTGATCTCCTAGTAATACAGCATTTTAGAATATGGTTTACTATAAGGAACATTTACCCAGCCCAGACATGGGACTTGGTACAACTCTTCTATCCTGGACCCCAGAACACATCATGATTCTGAAGCTTGTACTGACCTCGGGAGGGCCACTCCACCCCCAAGGTTAGTGGCAAACCAGCCTGGGTATCCGCAGCCTGCATTTTTCCTTAAGGAACAAAATCTGCATGTAAAGAAAACACTGACTAGAACCATCTGCCCTCCCCTGAAGCTTGAAAGAAGCTGCATGTGGACTAGTAATCTTTCTTCTCTCCCCTCAGCCAGGAATGAATTTCATTTGGAGGCAAAATTAGGGGGGTCGTGAGGGAGAGAGGGCAGAAAGAGGCAGGCCAGACACATCTGGACAGCTTTTCTCTGTAAATTCAAAAGACTGCAGGGAATCACTTTCTCCCCTTGACAAAGGAAATGGTCCATGGTCAGGAATTGATGACTTGCAAATCGCATGCAGGCAAGAGGTTATTGTGCCTGGAGGTCTTTGGGGCTTAGAGAAAAATAAAGAGCAAATAATTTAAATGGGGCAGCTGTTTATGGGACCAGAATTTCCATCACCAGCACCAGTCAGCAGAGAGCAGTTCTGGAAGCCCGGCTTCTTCAGCACAGTCCAGGGTCCCCATGATCCATTCATTTGTCCATTCAGTTATTCAGCAGAAATATCTCAAGATATACTTAAGATTTTCTGCCAGGCAGTATGCTTGGTACCAGGGGAAAAGCTGTGGGCTAGGATTCATCTCCCTCTCTAACAGCCTCATGGGGAAAACAGTCACATAAGCAATAATATGCACACCATCTATTACAAAGTAATCAACTAGAAACAAGGACAGATAGGGTGGCAAGTACCATAAAGGACATATTTGAAAAAAATATTAATTTGACTTTTGGGGGAGGTGTGGTGACAAAGACTCTCTCCATGACCAAATTTTAGTCAGGCCCCTCTAAATCCTCTTCTAAACTAGGTCTCAACCTTGGACTTCAGTTTGCAGACTTCGTGGAGTCCAGTTTTAACAAGAATCCTGCTAAGTCAGTGTAGAGAGAATCCCTGGCCCTTGATATCTAATCACCCTCAATATCTGATCAAATTCCTCATCCTCCACCATCCCCCACCTTAGGTATCTGATCCCCTGGCCTGACTTCAGCAAGAATCCTGTTGAGTTGCATTAGCCAGAATCCCCCCTTAACCCTGATGTTTTCTCTTAGTAATTTTCAATGCACTGACTCCCACCCTGCTCCTTGGCTATAAATCCCCACTACTCCTTATTGCATTCAGAACTGAGTTCAGTTCTATACTAAGCTCTCTTCTCCCCTCTTGGCAATAGTTCCTGTATAAAATCTGCTTTTACTGCTGTAACTACTGTCCAGTTCTGATTTTTCTTTAACAGTGGTGTTAAAAGATAAACTTAGGCACGTTAAAATTTTGAAGAGTTTGTTTGAGCATTCAGCCATTCAGGAATCAGGCAGCTCCAGACCACAAGAGGTTCAGCACTGCATGAGGGGGCTGCAGGGAAAAACTTTAAGGTGTCCACAGAAGCAAGACAAAGAAAATATTTGACTTGTTAAAATGCAAAGTATCTTGTTAGAGATTAGTTGGCAATTTCTGACTGATTAAGCTTAAATTTTGTTTTACTGTTTACATGGAGTTGGATTTTACTTTGATTCTGTAGGAACCCAAGGCACTGGAACCATCTCAGCCTAATGGCATTCCAATTAATTACAGATGGTCCCGACTTATGATGGTTCCACTTACAACTTTTCAACTTTATAATGGTACCCATACAATCATTCTGTTTTTCACTTTCAGCACAGTATTCAATAAATTACATGAGCTATTCAACACTTCGTTACAAAATAGGCTTTGTGTTAGATTCCACTCAACTGTAGGCTAATGTAAGTGTTCTGAGCACATTTGGGGTAGGCTAGGCTAGCTATGATGTTTGGTAGGTTAGGTGTATTAAATACATTTTTTTTTGTCCTTTTTGAGACCGGCTGCACCGCGCTCAGCCAGTGAGCGCACCGACCATCCCTATATAGGATCCAAACCCGCGGTGGGAGCGCCACTGCGCTCCCAGTGCCGCACTCTCCCGAGTAAGCCACAGGGTTGGCCCTAAAGAAGAGAGGTTTATTTACGATTCTGGGACAGCTGCGTCTGGCATGGGCCTCAGGCTGCTTCTACTCATGGCAGAA
>NW_007731592.1:126975-155039 GCF_000696425.1 Galeopterus variegatus
GAAAAATCTTTTAAAAAGAGTGCAAAACACAGCACTATGAAAATTAGTGGCATATTTGGGGGAAGGTAGCGGTTAGGTGTTTTGGTGTGACCTAAGCTCAGGAAATGTATTAGAAAATAGTAGGAGAGAAGCCTGTTGAAGAGGGCAAGGGCCATATGTCAATTCTCTGCAATCTTTTCCACAAGAACATTCCAAATGATAGGCAAATGTAAAGATAGGCTGCAGGGAAACCAGGGGAAAGAGCTGAAGTTCAAAGCACCCTCATAAAATTTATGAAATTTCATGTTTTCTCCTTTTAAAAAAGTCATCATGTGTATTTTGCATTCTGCTTTATAATATAATTTTGGCTTTCATATAAAAAATAATGTTATTTTTCCCAACTCTCAAGTAAAATGAAAGCCCAGCCGATGGCCACACGTCCTCCAACATATGGCCAGGTAGCCCTGGGAGTATGCAAACCCCAATGTGAGGAGCAGAGCTTGCTGGAGATAGAGACCCAGTCAAAGTTTTCATCATCAGAAGATATGAAAGTTGTAAAGCCTTCACTCCTAGATCCACCCTGCACAGTCCCAGAACCCCATCCTCCAACAAGCAAAAAAATACAGGTAGAGAATATGGTTCTCTCATGTGCAAATGGACACAAATCCAGAGCTAATATATGTGAGGTCACCCATCCACTATGTAGTACATACTTCCCCTATCTTTTGCCAGTACCACAACTTATTGGAGGTCTTCTTTAATGAAGTGACCCAACACTTCATTCCCAAAAGATCTCTGCCCTTGGTGATCCTGTTTCTATAAGGATATAACAGAATTCTGCAAATTTTTAAACAGAGCATGGTAAAAAGACAAAACCAGGGGAACATTCAGAATTCCATTCATATTCTTCTCTGCCCCCATTGTGTAGCCCAAACATTGTATCCACTCAATGGTCAAGGACAACCACACCAGCCAAACTTTGTTTCCCTTTGTTTACCTCTTGGCTCCAGGAGCCCAAAGTGGCCAGGGAGTTACTGTGATTTCTAGTTCAGTAGAATTTGTCTCCACCAGTTGGATCATTCCTTCCTTAGGAACTTCCCAGGGTTCGGCAGACCACAGAACCACAAATCATGAAGCAATATTTTCAGCATGGATTATTAGGTTCAGTCACAAGAGGCACCACCTCTTGGTTCCTTCATCTATGGTCACCAATTCAGAAAACATACTACATCCTAAAAAACACCACCCAAACTTGTAATCAGTTGCCTCACACCTGCTGCCATATCTGAATCTTCAATGTGACATTCCACTGTCCTTTACGGTCAACAGAATGGAGATTATGATAAAACCACGACTGCCGTAATGGTCAGTCCGCTGCCTTGCTTATTGCACTGTGCATCCCAGGAGCTTGGGGGCATACAGAGAGCCTGAAAAGCCGGGCATGAGCCGTGAAAGGAGCCTTAGAGTGGAGAAGTCCATGAGGCTCATACGCAGTGTGTATATATCACTTGTATTTGCCTCACATCCTCTCAATTCATCCTCACTTCCACTTGATTCTGGCACTGAGCCTGCGGGTTTAGTCTGATGGCTTTTTGCCACCTGAGCTGCACCATCTGTGTTGGGCTTTCTGCCCTGAGACTTCTCTGATATTGTGTTGTAAGATACCTACAGGAGCCCATTTAGTCAGGTGTAGACAAACCTAGAAATAAGAGGGAAATAGTACTCCATGGGGCAACCCATGGAGGCGATGGAAAAATGCTTCCCTTTTCATCACTTGGGTGGGTAATTCTGAAGTTCTCAGAGGGTCCCAGTGGAACCGAACCCTAATCACCCACAGTAGTGATCAGCTCAATAATGCAAATTTACATCAGCTTTCCCTTTTCCCTGCTTTCCTCTTTCCAGACCTACTCCCATTCTCCCTGGAATCACATTCAAAAATCAACAAGCTGCCCACAAGCTCTTTTCTCTGGATCTACTTTTTGGGAGAACCTAATCTAAGACAGTTGCTCTAAGAAACGGTCCTGGAAAGCAGTCCTTCCAGATGGAATTCTGGAACTGTAATGGCCACAGGTGAGATGGCAGTAAGGAGCCCATGATATGTGGTGTGTAGGGTGGTAATTATCCCTTGCAGGCAATAGCATTGCTTGTCATAAGACTAAGGTGGATTGGAACAAGATCCAGAAGGATGGAGACACTGAATGACATGAGGGTGTTAGTAACTATAAGGATTGTAGATTTTCTGGCTGTGGTTAATGATTTTAGAAGCCTTGACACACACACACACACACACACACTATAGTTGATAGCCAACTATCAACTCAAAATCTGCTATAAAGTTGACAAGGCTCCATGGCAGCTGTGATGGCTCTTTGAAGCTTGGATACAAATTTGCAGGGTGGTAATTATCCCTCGCAGGCAATAGCATTGCTTGTCATAAGACTAAGGTGGATTGGAACAAGATGCAGAAGGATGGAGACACTGAATGACATGAGGGTGTTAGTAACGATAAGGATTGTAGATTTTCTGGCTGTGGTTAATGATTTTAGAAGCCTTGACACACACACACACACACACTATAGTTGATAGCCAACTATCAACTCAAAATCTGTTATAAAGTTGACAAGGCTCCATGGCAGCTGTGATGGCTCTTTGAAGCTTGGATACAAATTTGGCCTAGAGTAAATGAGGAAGAGGTAATAAAAAGCCTGAATAGAGTGCCAAGGAAAGGGTCACAAGGCTCAGGAAGGTAGGAATGTTAGGATGGTGTTCTCATATGTGACTGACCATGCAGCATATTAGTTTACTACAGACGCATCAAGCCCTACTGTACCTGCAGTTCTAACATACAGAGTGAAGAGCCATGCCGACCGCATTTTGAAACAACTAGAGATCCTTCTTTTAATCCGGGCCTCTCTTAAAGCTGCCAGTCTTTCAGGTCATCTGGCAAATGGGCGAGAGCAATACACCCAAATGTGGCATCAACTGATTCCAAATTTCTAAAAGACCCACTGTTGTGGACTGAGTGTTTGTGTCCTCCCAAAATTCACATGTTGAAATCCTAACCCCCAGTGTGATGGTATTAAGAGGTGGGGGCCTTTGGGAGGTAATTAGTTCATGAGGGTGGGGCCCTCATGAATGAGATTAGTACCCTTATAAAAGAGGCAACAGAGAACTCACAAGCTCTCTTTCCACCATGTGAGGAAAGCAAGAGAGCACCCTCAATGAAAGTCGACAGCCTGCAAACCAGGAAGAGGGCCCTCACAAGAACCTGACCATGCTGGCAGCCTGATCTCAGCTGTGAGAAAGACATTCTTGTCATTTAAGCCACTCAGTCTATGGTGATTTGTTACAACAGCCCAAACTGACTAAGACACCCACTTAACATCATGCCTCCTTCTTAGTGGAAGGAAGAACAGACAAGACCATTTGTCATTTTTGGAAAAGATATTTGACATGCTCTAGATCAGGGCTCTGCAACAAAGGTCTTCAAGTCAAATCAAGCCTGCAGCTTGGTTTGTAAATAAAATCTGTTATAACATAGCCATGCTCATTGGTTTGCCTATTGTCTGCGGCTGCTTTTGCACTGTAACAGCAGAGTTGAGTGGTTGCAAGAGAGACCATGTGCCCAAGCTAAAAATTATTTCCTATTTGGTCCTTGACTGAAAAAGTTTACAAACCCTGCTCTAGCTCACTGGAACTATATAGAAACTCAGTTTCACAGTATGTATAACTCACCCTCCACACACCTATGTCTTTCCAAAATCTAGGAAATTTGCTATTTCCAGGTCTTACCTATGTAATGTCATCATCTAGTGTCCTGTAAGATGGTGAGGCCATCAAGATCCTGTAGAATAGATTGCAGCACAGATCTGAGAATCTACAAATCTCTGAATCAGGACAGTAAACATATTACTGCTGTCCCTATCAAAAGAGAGCAAAATTGCCTCTGATGTTTGTAATGATTCAAAGTGGAGAAAAATGTACCTGCCTGCTCAATGGCTTCATATCCAGTGTCAGGAGCTGTATTGCGTCGTTCCAGAAGGAGAACACATCTGAAACAGCAGCTGCAATTGGAGTATCTACCTAATTAAATTTAAGTCAGGGGCCGTAGTTAGCTCAGTTGATTAGAGCGTGGTGCTAATATCTAATTAAATTTATCATAAGCCTTTATCATCTCAAGGATTGTTTTACACTGGCAAATGAAAAAACTACATGGAAATGAGTTAAGAAGTACCCTGCCTGTATAGTTCAAGTCTTTGTTAGCTGTGATAGTGATTTAAGCTATCCTTGGAAATGTGGTATTGCTTTTTCTTGTGTGTGCATATGTGTAACTCGTGAATGTTAATGGCTTCTATGTGATCCTTTCTCCATTGTAGACCTTACCATAGGTTACAAAGCTATGTGGAAATTCCGTCAGTTGCCAAAGATATCTATTCCAGCTATACATCCAGACTGGGATTATGACAAGGAGATTTAGTGCCGTGTTATCCTTCTATGAAGGGAACTCAAGTGAGATCTCTACTTATCTCCTGGCCTACAAAAGTCTCCCTCACTCTCTGTTTTAAATGGTAAACTACTGTGCAATTCTGAATCCCTAGCTTTAGTTTGGAGACATATCAAATGAAATTCCATAAGGTTGGCCATTTCTCTTTCCTTGGGGAACAATTCCTGGACCTTAAATGGCAGCAAGGTTTCTTTGGGGAAGACTGAGCAGATATTCACAGGGATGCATAGCTGTATATGTAGCCAGGTCCACTATCATGAGTTCCAGGCCTCCCTCCACTCCAGGGGCTTGGGGGGACTGTGGACAGAGTCAGAAGCAGGATTGGAGAGAAGTGATGGGCAATGTTCAAGTCAGTCACTGCTCCAGCCTTGCCTAAGCTACAGTCTAGCAGGAAAACAAAGATTATATATGGAGATGTTAATGTCTAATGGCATCGTGGCACATCATAATATGGATACAGGGTACGATGAGAGCATGTAATGGGGGAATCTTCTCTGGTCAAGAAAGCTTCCATAAAATCTGAAGGATAAATAACTGAAGAAGCAGTATACGAATAGCATGACATTACACTTCCAATAGTATTTTTTAAAGTAGGTGTTTGTATGTGTAATTGGGGTGTTCCTCTATTCAGTTTGGGGTACATCACTTATATTCTGGAACTGACCAAGGTACAGTATGATTGCTTTAACAAAATATATATGTATACATACATAGAAAAATGTCTGGAAGGATATATAGTAAAATCTAATGAGGGATATCTCTGCAAGGTGAGTTATGAATGGGGTTTCTTTTCCTTACAGCTATATATGATTGTTTTCCACACACAAAAAAGCAGGCATCATTTTTGTAATAAGAAACAAGTCACTCATTTGTTTTCTTAAAGAGACAAAAGGCCATGCATCCATTTTTAAACCGTTTGACCTCTTGACCTCACTTCCAGCAGAATCTAGCTGTATAACAGTCTGCATCACACATGTAATAACAGACTTCCAGAACAGCAATCTAAAGCCCCAGGAGCAGTGAGCAGTCTCAGACTCGCTCAGGACTGCAGCACCTAGGACCCCAGTCCTGAGCTAAGGGCAGCAGCTTTGACACCATACAGATCCTCAGTGCTCTCTCTCTCTCCAGCCATCTGGCACTGGCTTCTATCTGGGCATCGCGAGTCCTGTGGCCAGGTGTCCTTAGGAGAGACAGGCTGTCAACGTCCCTGTGCATCTCCCAACCTCACCCAGAAGACTGATGCATTTATCAAAAACTTCACTGACTTCAGATAGAACAAATGGTTGGGCCAACAGCTTTACCACCTTTGCACTGAGGACATCAAAACATCTTGAACTCTTTCCCCAATATTTTGGGTTTATCAAAACTCTCAGTCATGCTTGGCTGATTAATTCTAAATGCACATGGCTTAAATAGAAGCAAAGGGAAAGCAAATGGGATCCTTATGTTTTTGATTCATTCACACCTAATTCAGCCATATGTGGAGGAAGGGTTGGGGGAAGGATACCAGATGCCCTGCATTCGATCATGATCACAGAGTATTCCATTGAGGCAGGAGGCTGAACAGGGACCTGGGTGCCAACAGGGAGCTAGAAAAACTGGATTCTCATTCGGTCTTTACTAAGCACATTCTCTGTGACAGACCCTGTGCACCGCAGACACAGAGACCAGCCAGACAGGTTCCTGCCCTCAAAGGATTCAAAGTGCAATGTCAGAGATGACCATGTAAGCAAATAACTCCCCAAAAAAGAGTGAAGGCTGGGACAGAAGTTGTGAGACCTCAGGGTATAGTGAGACCACAAAGAGGAAAGAGTCAGTTCTGCCCAGGTGTCAGGAGAGGCTTCAGAAGAAATCATAATGCTAATTCCACCACTTATTAAGTACTTGTCATGTGCATTAGTTTCCTAGGGCTGCCTTAACAAATTGCCACAAACTGTGTATTCTCTCACAGTTCAGAAAGCCAGAAATCTTGGGGTCGGCAGTGATGGCTCCTTCTGGAGGCTCTGATGGAGAATCTGTTCCGTGCATCTCTCCTAGCTTTGGGTGGCTCCCAGCAATCCCTGGCATTCCCTGGCATTCCTTGGCTTGCAGCTACATCACCTCTGTTGCTGTGTCCTTCACCTCATGGCCCTCTTCTCTGTCTTGCGTATCTTCTCTTCTCATAAGGATACCAAATGCAGTATGATTTCATCTTGGGATCCTGTTCCCAAATAAGTTTACATTCACAGGTACAAGGGAGTAGGTGGAGGACACAGTCCAACACAATGCACCGTGTTTCAGCCTCTAACATACATTCTATAATTTAATTTTCACAACAACCCTATGAGGGAAGTACTATTTTCAGCCCTGTTTCACAGAAGAGAAAACAAAGAGATAAACAGCTTGCCAAAGCTCAAACAGCCAGTAAGGGGAAAGCAGGGTTTGAATGCAGGTCAGACAGACTCCAAAGCCCTGTTTTTAGGACAATTTGGCACTTCTGACAAAGCCGAATATAGCCTTGCCATACAATCCAGCAATCACACTCCTGGGTATTTACCCAAATGAGTGGAAAACTTATGATCTCACAAAAACCTGAACATGAATGTTTATAGCAGCTCTATTCATAATGTCTGAAAATTGGAAGCACCAATAGTTGAAAGGATAGACAAACTGTGGTACATCCACATCATGGAATATGAGTTATCAAGCCATGAAAAGACAGGAAGGGGCCTTAAATGTATATTGCTAAGTGAGAAAAGCCGATCTGAAAGGACTACACATTATATGATTCAAACTATATGACATTCTGGAAAGGCAAAGTATGGAGACAGTGAGAAGATCAGTGTCCGCAGGGCTCCGGCAGAGGGAGGGAGGGATGCATAGGAGGACCAAGTAGGATTTGTAGAGCAGTGCAACTATTCTGTTTACTGCAGTGGTGGATACCTGGCATACACATTTGTAAACTCATGGAACTGTGCGACACAAAGAGTGAACTCTAATGCGAGCTACAGACTTTACTTAATACTAATGTATTGGTTCATCAATTGAAATAAATGTACCACACCAGAGCAAGATGTTAATAGTAAGGGAAAGTGTGTGTGTGGTGAGGGTGTGTGTGTGTGTGTGTGTGTGTGTGGTGAGGGTGTGTGTGTGTGTGTGTGTGTATAGTTAATACTAATGTATTGGTTCATCAATTGAAATAAATGTACCACACCAGAGCAACATGTTAATAGTAAGGAAAAGTGTGTGTGTGGTGAGGGTGTGTGTGTGTGTGTGTGTGTGTGGTGAGGGTGTGTGTGTGTGTGTGTGTGTGTGTGGTGAGGGTGTGTGTGTGTGTGTGGTGAGGGTGTGTGTGTGTGTGGTGAGGGAGGGTGTGTGTGTGTGTGTGTGGTGAGGGAGGGTGTGTGTGTGTGTGGTGAGGGGGGGTGTGTGTGTGTATGTGTGTGGTGAGGGTGTGTGTGTATGTGGTGTGTGTGTGTGTGGTGAGGGTGTGTGTGTGTGTGGTGTGTGTGTGTGTGTGTGGTGTGGTGAAGGTGTGTGTATGTGGTGAAGGTGTGTGTGTGTGTGTGGTGTGTGTGTGTGTGTGTGGTGTGTGTGTGTGTGTGTGTGTGGTGAAGGTGTGTGTATGTGGTGAGAGTGTGGTGTGTGTGTGTGTGTTGTGTGTGTTTTGTGAGGGTGTGTGTGTGTGTGGTGAGGGTGTGTGTGTGTTTGTGTGGTGTGTGTGTGGTGAGGGTGTGTGTGTGTGTGGTGTGTGTGTGTGTATGTGGTGAGGGTGTGTGTGTGTGTGTGTGGTGTGTGTGTGGTGAGGGTGTGTGTGTGTGTGTGTGGTGTGTGTGTGTGGTGCGTGTGTGTGTGTATGTGGTGAGGGTGTGTGTGGTGTGTGTATGTGGTGAGGTGTGTGTGCACGCGCGCGCACGCGTGTGTGTGTGGTGAGGGGGTGTACATGGGAACCCTGTACTTTCTGCTCATGTGTTCTGTAAACCTAACACTGTCTAAAGAAGTCTATTACTGATGAATGAATGAATGAGGAAGGCACTGGGAGCCAGCCTGGGGAGTACTGAGAAAGTTGAAGGGAAAGTGCCTGCTAAGAAATAAAGGGACTGAGAAAACTGTCAGGAAAAGAACAGGTTGCTGTCCCCTCACCGCTCGCCACTGTACACTGAGATACACCGCCACCAGTTTTGTCATGTTTTCAGAAATCACGAGGTGAGTATTTGTCTGTTTCTCCCCTCCGGGGCACAGATATAAACAAGGCACAGTCTGTCCTCTTGAGGGACTGAAGAGGCGTCAGACACACAGCACAGGGCACAAGGAACAAAGAGCACCTTGGTGGCGTGAGGGCAGCAGGGGGACCTACGACCTTGGCTTCCAAGCTTGGGGCCAGACACAGGCGGGGTAATTCATAAAAATACGGCCTGAGTCAAAGTCCAGCGTGACCCTCTCCGCCTGCCTGGTGCACAGCTCGGGGTGGCAGGCGTGGCGAGGTCAGGAGCAGGTCCCGGCGGGCAGGAACCTGGAGGTAACCGGCGACGCTCAGAGAGCCCGGCCGCGTGGGCTCCGCTCCCAACGGCCTGCGCTTGTTCTCAGGGCGGGACAGTGGCCCGCGCCTCCCCGTCGCTGCCTCCGCCTGGCCCTCGCCTATCCTCGGCCCCTTTCCCCAGTCTACTCTCCTCTGGGAACATTTTGCCACTTCTCACCTGGAGCGAAAGGAGCAGCAAGTGCCCAGGGAAGAAACTGCTGCGTGGCTCTTGGCTGTCACTCTCACTTTGGGTGGTGGGCCTCACTTGCAATAGGGCAGCCAGTGGCTCCCTGCAGACCTTGGGCACATCTTCCGTACTTACGCCTATCCAGCTTCTCTGCTGGCCACTGGGCCTCTTCATGCTTAGTGGACAGGACTGACCATGGGAAGAACTGGAACATACTAACTCACCTCCTCCATGGGCAGCATCTCCTGTCTGCACAGCAGACACTGCGGCTGTGACTCTACAGTGGACAAGTCCAAGTGTTGGGACACCTGTCTCTCTCCTCTCCTTTTACCCCACTTCCCAAGCGTGCCCTATGTCCTTGCCCCAGTGAACCAAGTTGGCCCCATTCCTTACATAGACCACATTCCTGCATTCCTCTGGCCCTTTGCCTGAGCTGTTTCCTCTGCCAGGAATACCTTGCTTCACCTTCAAACTCCTACTTATCCTTTCAGACCCAGCATAACTACTTTCTCTTCTACAAAGTCTTTCCCACTTCTCTCAAAGTGACCCACCCTTGGCTGTATGATACCAAAGCTTTTCCTTCTTTTGTAGAATACAGCCCTTTGCATAGCATGTTTCCACTGCTGTCTCCCCCAGACTCATTGCTTCCTTTCTATTTCCCCAGCACAGAGCAGAGTGACAGGCACACAGTAGGTGACCAGTAAATGCTTACGGGATAGAGACATGGGCAGGAGACAGTTAAATGTTATTTCATTCCAAGAGTATGGACACCATGAGAGGAGATGGAAACCACTCAGGAAATCCAGCTCTTCCTCTCAAGCTCAGTAAATGCTTACGGGATAGAGACATGGGCAGGAGACAGTTAAATGTTATTTCATTCCAGGAGTATGGACACCATGAGAGGAGATGGAAACCACTCAGGAAATCCAGCTCTTCCTCTCAAGCCCTGACCCTCTCCAGCCCCAACCCTCTCCAGCTGGGACTCCACCTCTCACCTGAGGTTGAAACAGCCTACAGAGGCAATAATGCCCACTTTAAAGGAGGCGTGGTGGCCTCTCTCCTAGAAAACAAGAGATGTTCCTGAGCTCTCCTGCATGTTTCCCACCACTGAGCCAATTTCCAGCTTTGACCACCTTTAGGCTAATGACAGCCATATAGCTCATGAATTCCTGGAGGCTGGCTGCTTTCCCTCCAACAGAGATGGAAAGTGGAACGTTTGCATAGCATTCACTCGTGTTGGCCAGCAGCTGGGCTAGGACACAGAGATGAGTCAAACCCAAGTTCTGCCCTCAAGGAGCTCACATTCAAGTGGAAGTGGTAGACAAATGAATAAATACTCAAAATACAATGTGGTTCAGGGTGAAAAAGGAGAACTCCCAGGGCAGGGGCCTGTGGGAGAACCAAAGAAAGGACATAGAACCAGGCTTGGAGTGTTCAAGGAAGGCTTCCCGGCAGAGGCAATACCTGAAGCTAAAGTTTTAAGTGTGTGCAAACACCGTTTTAGATCTGGACCTCTGGGGTGTCTGCAGAGTCCCCAGGGCAATGTCAGGGATGAGGATAAGATGCTGTTGTATACAGTCCCCCCAGAACTTGCAATTTCTGTAGGCAGGAGAAGCTTATGGCAAAATACACTTCAACAGCTGCCTGGGTTTCTACTACCCCATATGCCATTGTAACTCAGGCCCCACAGATCAGTGCCTCTGGATTCAAAGGTCTCTAGTTCTTGGTCACATTTCTAATTTGCAACCACTTCAAAAGGCCAGATCACAGAGTCCTTATTAGACATAGCCCTGTGTTTTAGAATGAGCATAGGCAGAGGAGTAAACACACTGGGGATCAGTTCATTTCTAGGTGTGTGATCTTGGGCAAGGCATTTAACCTATCTTCAGTTTCCTGATCTGTAAAAGGAGGATAATAATAATATCTCCCTTATGGGTTATTACAAGGATAAAATGAGATACAGTATGTAAACCTCACCTTTCAAGCTTCTTTTGCTAACCTTGATCATACCATGCTTTTCCCCACCCTTCTCACAAACCTTCCCTTGGCTGGAAAGTTCTACCCCAATTTGTCTAGGTAGCTCCTACTCATTTTCCAGGTCTCCCCTGGAAGTCACTCCTTGGGAGAGCTTCCCCTGGCACCTCGGGCCTGTGATGTCCCTTGTATCACAGAGGCTCACAGGACCAGGGATTTTTTTTATGTCATACACAATGAACTTGAACATTGCCAGTCCACTCTGTCTTGTTCAATGCTGTATCTCCAACTAACTCACAGCTGCTCAATTAACATGTGTTGAATGAATGCATAAAGCAAATAAATAAATGGGAACTCAATGTTGGAAAGATATTACTAATACTACATTCTTAGTCTACCACTCCTAGCTATGTGACTTTGTTGCCTCTTCTATAAAATAGGAAGAATGAATACTTAAAATGACCCTGCAAAATAGTTGTAGAGTTGATGTAGATAAAATGTTCATCTTACAGGAGAGACTCAACAACTCATAGTGACTATTCTCATCTTAAAGGCAAAGCAGAACTAGGACCTCTGTTTCTGAACCCAAAGAGATCCTTTTCCCGTATTGCCAAAGGTTAGAAGAATATTGTGTAATCCTCATCCGCATATCAGCTAGTGCCCTCCAGAAAATGTTCAAAGGGAAAATTCTGGCCATGGCTATGCCAGGCCTGCTGCCTCTACAACTGCGGTGCCAGTTTGGGACTGTGGCAGGTCTGCATAGCCCTGCCTCTGACCAGAGTAGAAAGGCAGAGAGGGGGGCATTGCCAGTGGCCTTGGGTAGATTCATCATTTTGGATCCTCATTCTTAACATATGTTTTTGATCTCACACGAAACATGGACTTCTGCTTTCCATTACCTTTGTTTCATTTCAGAATATAATGTTTTTTATAGCCTGGGGAACAGAGGGAGAATCAAGCAAGCAAGTGAGCGTGTGAGCTTGTATGCTTTTTATTTTTTTCAACAGAAGAAAGAGGGAGGAGAAAGCCAAGAAACCAGGGATGGCAGGACTTCCTTGGACTCCTTCAAGCCAATCATTGATTCCCCAAGCATTTAGTGAGCACCTACTCTGTGCACTGGACAGGACAAAATGATGAACAATACAGGGTGCCTGCAACTGAGTAATTTGCAATTGAATGAAACAGATGAACTGGCTCACAGCACTTAACACAAGACAGATTTTTCTTCTGGAAGGGAAGAGAAGGAAGCAGGGAGGGGATAAAGAAAGGGGGAAAAGAATGAAGAGAGAATGAAGGGAGGGAAGAAAAGGGGGAGGAAGGGAACGAAGGAAGCTAACACATGCTCATCACTTCCTGTGTGCCAGGCACTGTGCTAAGTACCTTACATCTTGTGTTTTGTTTAATCCTCAATACAGCCCTTTAAGGGAAGCCCATTTGCCATTTTACAGGTGAGAAAACAGAGACTTAGGTAATGGCCAAGGTCTCACAGCTGGTAGAGCAATCTGGAGGTGTCACAAGGTCACCTAGCTCTTCCCTGGCCTCCTTGCACACAGGTGATGCCACCTTGGCTCTGCTGTGAAGATAGGACCCTCCTTCTTGCAAGCACGAGGAGCCCAGAGCCCAGTTGGTCCCCTGGCTTGTCAAGGGCCTCCCAGAACCATAGTTGGTAAAAACCGATGGCCTTTAGAGATCATCTGATCCAACCTGCTTGAGGAGAAACAGGTGGTGGCTTGCCTGAGGTCTCACGGAGAGTTTTTAGGAGACTGGGGTCCAGTCCTCCCCACAGAACCCCACGGGGAAGTCAGGAATACCAATAGCTGTGGCACTTGATTGCTTCCAGACCATGGGAGATTGTAGTCCACCCTCCTCGCTTCATCCCATCCTGGCTGAAGCATTCCCAGGTCGGCTGAGAAGAAAGGTTTGTTTTGGCAGAAAGCTGGGTGCTGTCCAGCTCGATAATCGCCTGTGTTAACACACCATTATGTGTGTCGTTAACAGACTTGGCAACTGGGATTTGGCTTTTTTTCTTTACATTTTCTTTTTATTTCCCAAAAATAGAAAAGTAAAATGCAACCCCCATGTGTGAATCAGAAAGACCAAGCTTCCCAGCCACACAGGTGCTCACTGACTCTGCCTGGAAGAAGCAGCTTTACCCAAACCATCTCATTTCTGCTCAGGAGTATCTTGAAGGAGGCTCCATCTGACATCATGGGTGGAGGTTGCTGCTCATGACCAAGGCCCACACATTCAACCTTTTCGCACCTGGAACCCCAGCACCCCCTCTATACCATCCTAGCTGATGCGTTGGAAAAGGTCAGGGCTATGGAGCCAAACAGATCCAAGATTAAAGACTGGCTTCACCAGGGCTTCTGAGAACTTGATCAAGAGATTTAGATTCTCTGAACCTCAGTTTCCTCATCTGGAAAATGGGGGTGACAGTGAGATATCAGATACTATCCTTCCCTCCATTTATGTCATGCACAGCAGTTCACCTATTTAAAACAGTAAGAAAAAGAAGGTTAAAAAATAATATCATACTCCTGTTATTTAATAGGACTTGAATATAATATAATTGGAATATAATGATAAGTCAATCAGACATAGACCTTGCCTTCCAAAAGCTCACAGGCTAAGCTGACCACTTAGCTCAGTTGTTTAGAGCATGGTGCTGATAATACAAAGGCTGGGGTTCAATCCCGGTACCACCCAGAAAAAAAAGAAAAAGCCCACTGCACATAGCTAAAACTTACAAGCTTACTGGTGGATAGGGGAGCTAGATTTTAAAAATAAAATTTAATCTTATTATTCCACTAGTACACACTAAGCAGCTCTCCCCAGCTCCAAGGTTAACACCCTGGTCCAAACTACCATGTTCTCCCACCTCAACCCTGCAATTACCTTCTAACTGGTCTCCAGTTCCTTCTCTTGCTCCTCTAAAGTCTGTGCCCAGCACAGCACCCAGCATGATCCTTTTAAGACACCAGTCTGATCATATCACTCTCCCGTTCCAAACTTCCCAATGGCTTCCCGTTAAATTTAGGGAAAAAATGTAAAGTACTTCCATTGTCCTTGAAGCTCTATGACCTGGAGCCTCCTCACCCACTCTGCTCCAGCCTCACCCACTCTATCCAAAACCACATCCCCATTGCTTGCTTTGCCTTTAATTTGCCTTATTTTTAGACTTATCACTTTCTAAATTATATTAGATATCTATTTGTTTTCAGCCTCTCTCACCAGCATACAAACTCCCAAAGGGCAGAGATTTTGGAAGAGCGCTCTGCACATACTATATGCTCAGTAAACATTTATTGGGTGGATGAATGAATGCAGAAATTAACACATACTATGTGCCAGGCTCTACACTAAGCACTGGTGAGACCGACTGGACAGAGTCTTTCCCTCCTAGTCTATGAGTGGAATTAGACAGAAGAGAGCTCAGTAGGAGCCCTGAGGTGGTACCTAATCCAGCTACAAGAGCCAGGAAATCCTTTCAAAAGGAAAATATTTCTAAACTAAGTCTCAAAGAATGAGTTGGAGTAGCCAGGTAAAGATGAGAAAATTAGGGGTGAGGAAAAGTCATTCCAGATAGAGAAACACTATGAGAAAAGGCAATAAAAGAAAGAAAAATCTTGGGGTTTCTTGTTTGTTTGTTTTTCAGTGGCTGGCCAGTATTGGGATCCTAACCCTTTACCTTGTTGTTAACAATAAAGCACTCTAGCCAACTGAGCTAACCAGAGGAAAATATTTCTAAACTAAGTCTCAAAGAATGAGTTGGAGTAGCCAGGTAAAGATGAGAAAATTGGGGGTGAGGAAAAGTCATTCCAGATAGAGAAACACTATGAGAAAAGGCAATAAAAGAAAGAAAAATCTTGGGGTTTCTTGTTTGTTTGTTTTTCGGTGGCTGGCCAGTATCGGGATCCTAACCCTTTACCTTGTTGTTAACAATAAAGCACTCTAGCCAACTGAGCTAACCAGCCAGCCTCGATGTGTTTTGAAAACCACAAACATTCCAGTTATTCTGGAGCTATGAAGAGGGGGGTGGTTTGGGGAGGTGCAGAAAGACAAAAGATGAAGCTGGAGATGTAGAAAGGAACAGATCATGGAAGGACTTTTAAGTCAGTTGGGGATATTAGATCTTAATGTGTTATGGAAAGCCATTAGAAGAGAGTGACATGGTCAGTTTTACAAAGTGCCTTCTGACCAATGGGTAGAGAAGAGATTTGAGGTCAGCCAGGATGTGAAGCATAGGGATGAGTTCACTAATAATACAATAACAATAGAAATTAAAACACAAATCTGTTGTTGTTGTTTGTAACTACAACCATCTTCTAAAGAGAACAGGTCCTACTAAATGGGAGAGAGACAGTTTTGCTCTGCTAAGAATTTCTATGGCTTTGGTCATACAGATTTGAGGACAGGAGCTATGGAAAGCTAAATCCTCTGCATGATGAAAAAAAGAATTTGGGGGTCCCTAAATGTAGTTGGTTGAATTATGTCCCCCCAAAACTCACTGAAAATTTAGTTGTGTCCCCTAAGTTTTATGTATTAGAAACTTGGCCCACTCTGTGACTGTTACGAGGGTGGGAAATCCTATTATGATAATTGAAAGGTGGAGCCTTGAAGAGGTGATTGGATTGTAGGACCATGCAGTAGTGAATGGATTAAAAATGGTGGTTGGGGCATGGCTCTGAGGGCTTTAAAAGAAGAAGAGAGGCTGTCACTCTCTCTCTGCTCTCTCTGCTTCCGCCATCTTGCAATGTGAGACCCCTGAGTCCCTGTAGCCACCAGATGGACCTTGGACTTCCCAGCCTCGAAAATTGTAAGCAATGAACATCGTTTTTCTTTATAAATCACCCAGTTCCAAGTATTCTGTTATACCAACATAAAAATGGACTAATACAGAAAATTGGTACCAGAGAAGTGGAGTGTTGCTTATAACAGATAGTTGAAAATGTGGAAGCAGCTTTGGAACTGGGTAATGGACAAAGGCTGGAGGAATTTGGAGGAACATGCTAGAAAAGGTCTAGAAGCTGGTGAAAGTTTAGAAGGCAAGAAAACTAAGGAAAGTTTGGAATGTTTTAGAGACTGGTTAAATGGTGGTGAGCAGAATGCTGATAGAAATATGGACTGTAAAGACCATTCTAAGGAAGTCTCAGATAGAAATAAGGAGTTTTTCAGGAACTTGGGCAAAGATCACCCTTGCTGTGAAGTGAAAAGGAACTTGGCTGCATTGTGTCCATACACTAGGACTTTGTGGAAGTTGGAACTTAGGAGTTGTGAACCAGAACATTTGATGCTAGAAATTTCTAAGTGGCAAAGCATTAAGAAGCTGCATGGCTACTTACAACAGCCTATGCTGAGTTATGGTGGCAAAGCCACGACATAGAGCCAGAATTTGAATGTGAAGGAGAGTGTAAAGATTTGGAAAATTTGCAGCCTGGCCATGTGGTAGAGAAGCAGAGAGCATGCAATGGTGCAGCCCAGTGACCATTAGCTAAGAAGATTAGAACAAAGGAAAGGGATTATGAAAAGAAGGAGAAAAAGGCCCTGAAAGGCATTGGAGAAGCCTCTGGGACCAACACTTCTATTTCAGGCCCAAAGGTCTAGAGAGACAGAATGGTCTTGGGGAACAGGCTTGAGGAGCCCTCCATGGGCTCATTGCCCAGCACCACCTTGGAAGCTGCTTCCAGTACCAGCACCCCAGCTGTTTTGGCTACTCCATCTGTGGGTAAATTGGCCCCAGGTGTGGCTGGACATGCAGCTTTGGAAAACACAAGTCAGAAGCCTTGGTGGCATCCATGTGGTGTTAGGTCTGCAGGCTTGCAGAATGCTAGAGTTGTGGAGGCTTGGAAGCCTCTGCCCAATTTCAGAGGATGTATGGAAAAGTCTGAGGGCCTAAGAAGAGATCTGTCACAGGGGTGGAGTCACCACAGACAACCTTCACTAGAGCAATGCTGAGTGGAAACATGGGGTCGGAGTTACAGCAGAGAAACCCCATCAGCACCACGTCTAGTGGAGCCATGAGAGTGGGACCACCATGGAGACCCCAGACCTTCGGAGCTACCAGTGAGCAATGCCAACCTGCAAGAGCTAAAGCAACACCCGAGACCAGGAAAGCCAGAGGAGCGGAGCTGCCTGAGGACTTGGGGACCCAACTCCTGCACCAGCATGCAGAGGACATCGAACATGAAGTAAAGGTACCTCATTTGCCAGCTGTGAGATTTAATGTCTGCCCTGCTGGGTTTTGGACTTGTTTGGGACCTGTTTCTCCTTTCTTTTGGCATATTTCTCCCTTTTGGAATGGGAATATGTACCCTATGCTTGTCCCACCATTGTATCTTGGAAGTACATAACTTGTTTTGAATTTTTCAGATGAGACTTTGAACTTTGGACTTCTGAGTTGAAACAAATTAAGATTTGGGGGATGAAATTCATGTATTTGTATGTGAAAAGACATAAATTGGGGGGGGGGGGCAGGGGCAGAATGTAGTATATTGAATTATGTCCTCCCCAAACTCATTGAACCTTGAATTGTGTCCCCCAAGTTTTATGTATTAGAAACCTAGCCCCCACTGTCACTGTTAAGAGGGTGGGAAATCCTATTATGGTAATTGGAAGGTGGAGCCTTGAAGAGGTGATTGGATTATAGGACCACGCAGTGGTGAATGGATTAAAACCCATGGCTCATTCGGGAGAGTGCAGCACTGGTAGCGCCGAGGCCGCAGGTTCAGATTCTATGTAGGGATGGCTGGTGCACTCACTGGCTGAGCATGGTGCAGACCACACCATGCTGAGGGTTGCGATCCCCTTGCCAGTCAAAAAAAAAAAAAAATGGTGGTTAGGAGTGCAGTTCTGAGGGCTTTAAAAGGATATGAGATTCTGTCTTTCTCCCTCTCTGCTCTCTCTGCTTCCACCATCTTGCAATGTGAGATCCCTGGGCCACTGTCACCACCACCAGATAGACTTTGGACTTCCAAGCCTCAGGAACTGTAAGCAATAAATTTCATTTTCTTTATAAATCACCCAGTTTCAAGTATTTTGTTATAAGCAACAAAAATGGACTAATACACTAGAGAATCAGTGAGAAAAAAACAGGAACAAAGGAAAGAGGAGCCAACAAAATAATATGATGCTATTTACTGATCAGGGTGATTTCCAATAAGAAAACCCCAGTAGAAAAGGAGATTTTAAAAACAGGGGTACATAATTTATCATCATAAGTTGTTTCCTAATTAATGCAGGTTCCACTTCAGGATATGATGGAATCACTGGCATGTACTAGGCCTCTCTCCATTAAAACAAAACAAAACAAAACAAAACCAACATAAATGTGGACATAATATATAAGGCAACAGTTTTCTGGCACTGGACAACAAGGAGCACAAGACTGATCCCTAAGAGAAGGTAAGCTCACAAGTAAGCCCCAAATCGCCCCCACTCTATCCTGGAGTAATTTTTCCTGCAGCAGAGCAGAGAGCTAGAGTCTGAGAAGATCATGGTACTTCTAATGGACTGAAGAGGTAGAAACCGGAGTTCAGAGCAGCTGGAACAGCTGGAATCTGTGGGGTAGGACACCAGAGCATCATTCACACCAGAAAGGAGTGAACTGCACAGACAGGAGTCCCCAGAAGCCTGCATAGAGATGCCTGCCCTATGGAGTCCTTGGCGGAAAGGTAGGTTTTTCATGCTCAGGGTGAGAGTACACAGGCTTACCACAGAGCATCTACGACAGGGTAAAGAACAGAACAAAGATACTAGAAGCCAAGCAGTGCTAGAGAACAGAACAGGTACAGTCCAGCCATAGTGAAGAAATCTTGCTGATACCCCAGACTTCCAGTTGAGACACCAAAATGGTGACAACTTAAGAGTTAGGACTATGCACTAGAGTAAAGTATACTCTTGATAAGCCCTGTCCAATATAATTTTCTGCAATTATGTTAATGTTATTTGTACTGTACAAAATGGTAACCACTAGACACATGTGGCTATTGAGCACTTGGAATATGGCTACTGCAACTAAGAAAACGATTTTTAATTTATGTCATTTTATTTACCATAAATTTAAATTTAAATAGCTGCATGTGGCTACCATATTGCACACCACAGCTTTAGATTCATCCTAACAAAGCCTAAAACCAAGCTTTTTAAGACTCACAAGGGACAGAGTTTGGGGGTTGATCCCATTAAGTTAGAGGGGCATGGAAAGACATTGGGCGTTCCATAGTTCCTACCTATCAAGCATAAAAATGAGCCTATAGAAATCCAGAGTGATGAGACAGTGATTGAATCCCCTACTGCCTACTAGAATAAAAACTAACATTTTTCTTTTTCTTTTTCAAAAAGATGACTGGTAAGGGGATCTTAAGCCTTGACTTGGTATTGTCAGCATCACACTCTCCCAAGTGAGCCACGGGCTGGCCCCCAAACTAACATTTTTCAAGGGAAGATAACAGAATCCAAGGTCTCTATAACATATTGCCAACAATGTCTACTACATAATCAAAAATTACTAGATATGCAAAGAATATAAAAATGTGACTCATAGTTTAAAAACCAGTCTCAAAATATCCCAGATGTTGGATTTAGCAGACAATTACTTTAAAGAAGCAATTATAAATATTTTCAAAGAATTAAAGTAAGATGTTCCTAAGAAGTGAACAAATAGGAGATCTCAGCAGAGATACTAAAACTATAAAAAAGAACTACAACTGAAATGTATAATAACTCAAAATTAGGAAAGGAAAGAATCATTAGAGGAACAAAAAGAAGAAATTAAAACGAATTAAACAAATTAAAGAAGAAATAAAAACGAATAGCAAGGTGGTAGACTTAAACCCAGCCATATTGATAATCATATTAAATGTAAAGAGAATAAAACTGCCTATCTAAAAAAAAAGAAAAACAGAGTATAATAAGACCACATAAAAAAGCAAGATTCAAGAATATTTTGTCTACAAGGGATGCACTTTAAATTTCAAAACACAAATACGTTGAGAGTAAAAGGATGGAAAAAGATATATTAAGTGTTATGGATGAAACTGTTTCCCTCCAAAATTCATGTGATGAAGCCCTAACTCCCAATGTGACTGTCTTTGGGGATAGAGCCTTTAAGGAGGTCATTAAGGTTAAATGAGGTCATGAGGGTGTGGCCCTAATCTAATAGGATTAATGTCCTTATAAGAAGAGGAAGAGACACCAGAGATCTCTCTCAGAGAAGAGGCCATCTGAGGACACAGCAAGGCAGCAGTTGTGACAAGCCAGAAAGAGAGGCCTCACCAGAAACCAGCCTTGACAGCACCTTGATCTTGGACTCCCAGCTTCCAGAACTGTGAGAAAATAAATTTCTGTTTAAGGCACCCAGTCTGTGGTATTTTGTTAGGGCAGCCCAAGCAGACTAAGACGTTATGCCTAGAACAAACAAAAGAAAGTAGAGTGGCTTCGTTAATGTTAAGGCGTTTGCTGTTGGTGCAGTGTACTCCCACTGAGTGACAACTAAGTCTTTAGTGAAATCTACCACATTCATGAAAGCTATGTACAAGTGGGGTTTTTTACAGACATCAAGAAAGAGCTTGAGTTTCATGTCTAGTTCTAGACACTGCGGAATAGAGAGCATATGTGAACACAGAAACCGAAAGCAGAGATGACCATAAAAACCTCAGCCCCCTTGAGAGCTTGCAGAACCTTAGGGAGGATATTAGATGCTCACAGACCATGAAATAGTGGTTTAATCTCATATTTTAGAATGTTGGACACTCCAGATGATATCTGGGTTTAATAATTTCTAAAAGCATCATAATATTTAGGATGATGATGATGATGATAAAAAAAAAAAAAAAAAAAAGCCTAGGTCTCTTATTTCCAAGTCCAGGGCACTTTCCACTAATACACAGCACTTTCTGCTTTACAGAAGCAAATTGCATAATGGATATTCAGGTTAAACAGTGCAGGAGTTCAGGCTAGTGGAGGGATCAGCAAAGCCTTCATAGAGGAAGGAACTGTTACACTGAATCTTAAAGACAGAAAACTGGAAAATCTGGAGACAGGCTGAGCCAGACATGGCACCTCTCTGAAGAATCTTCACAAACAATACTGAATGATATGTCTGTCCTGTGCCACCTGAAGGACAGAGCTATTCCAGTGAATGATCATCCCTGTGAGGATCCTGGGACCTTCTGGCCTGGGAGAAATGGCCAGCTTTATTCTGACTTATTTTTTTTTAAGGGACAGTACATTTTCATTTTTTAATAAACCACATGGCAAAACACTTTAATAAATGTATAGGAAATTACAATTTGGAAATTGTAATTAAAGTATATATACATATGCTTTGATCTTAATTATATGGGTAAAAAACCAATTTTAAAATCTTTCTAAAATCACACAAAAAAGGATTTAAATATATATATAATATTTAACATATATATATATATATATATATATATATATATTCTGACCTTTTTAAAAATCCTTTTCTGTGTAGAAAGAAAAAAACCTACTTAATCAGGAGTAATAAAACCCACCTGATGGAGTGGTTGAATGACTTAATGCAGGGGTCCTTTTAGAATGCAAGCAGCAGTCCCATCACTTCTCTGCTCCAAACCCTCCTGTGCGACAGTGAGCACTGGGAGAGGAGAGGGGAGGAGAGGGTGGAACTGAGGACGAGGTTTTTCTTTGAGCTTCCTGGGAGAGGAACAAGGACGCTTCTTGAAAGAGGTGAAGATAGGACGGTTTTTCTGAAATGAAACTCTGGTTAACTTAAACAAAAACGCTTCCCTGGCCTCCCATCTCGGAGGCTCCAGCTGTTCCACCGGCCAGCCAGGCCGGCGTGGGCTGCGGAGCCTGCCCTGGCTCCTGCTGTCCCCCTCCGTCCCCCGCTGCGGCCGCACCGGGCANGTTTTGAATTTTTCAGATGAGACTTTGAACTTTGGACTTCTGAGTTGAAACAAATTAAGATTTGGGGGATGAAATTCATGTATTTGTATGTGAAAAGACATAAATTGGGGGGGGGGGGCAGGGGCAGAATGTAGTATATTGAATTATGTCCTCCCCAAACTCATTGAACCTTGAATTGTGTCCCCCAAGTTTTATGTATTAGAAACCTAGCCCCCACTGTCACTGTTAAGAGGGTGGGAAATCCTATTATGGTAATTGGAAGGTGGAGCCTTGAAGAGGTGATTGGATTATAGGACCACGCAGTGGTGAATGGATTAAAACCCATGGCTCATTCGGGAGAGTGCAGCACTGGTAGCGCCGAGGCCGCAGGTTCAGATTCTATGTAGGGATGGCTGGTGCACTCACTGGCTGAGCATGGTGCAGACCACACCATGCTGAGGGTTGCGATCCCCTTGCCAGTCAAAAAAAAAAAAAAATGGTGGTTAGGAGTGCAGTTCTGAGGGCTTTAAAAGGATATGAGATTCTGTCTTTCTCCCTCTCTGCTCTCTCTGCTTCCACCATCTTGCAATGTGAGATCCCTGGGCCACTGTCACCACCACCAGATAGACTTTGGACTTCCAAGCCTCAGGAACTGTAAGCAATAAATTTCATTTTCTTTATAAATCACCCAGTTTCAAGTATTTTGTTATAAGCAACAAAAATGGACTAATACACTAGAGAATCAGTGAGAAAAAACAGGAACAAAGGAAAGAGGAGCCAACAAAATAATATGATGCTATTTACTGATCAGGGTGATTTCCAATAAGAAAACCCCAGTAGAAAAGGAGATTTTAAAAACAGGGGTACATAATTTATCATCATAAGTTGTTTCCTAATTAATGCAGGTTCCACTTCAGGATATGATGGAATCACTGGCATGTACTAGGCCTCTCTCCATTAAAACAAAACAAAACAAAACAAAACCAACATAAATGTGGACATAATATATAAGGCAACAGTTTTCTGGCACTGGACAACAAGGAGCACAAGACTGATCCCTAAGAGAAGGTAAGCTCACAAGTAAGCCCCAAATCGCCCCCACTCTATCCTGGAGTAATTTTTCCTGCAGCAGAGCAGAGAGCTAGAGTCTGAGAAGATCATGGTACTTCTAATGGACTGAAGAGGTAGAAACCGGAGTTCAGAGCAGCTGGAACAGCTGGAATCTGTGGGGTAGGACACCAGAGCATCATTCACACCAGAAAGGAGTGAACTGCACAGACAGGAGTCCCCAGAAGCCTGCATAGAGATGCCTGCCCTATGGAGTCCTTGGCAGAAAGGTAGGTTTTTCATGCTCAGGGTGAGAGTACACAGGCTTACCACAGAGCATCTACGACAGGGTAAAGAACAGAACAAAGATACTAGAAGCCAAGCAGTGCTAGAGAACAGAACAGGTACAGTCCAGCCATAGTGAAGAAATCTTGCTGATACCCCAGACTTCCAGTTGAGACACCAAAATGGTGACAACTTAAGAGTTAGGACTATGCACTAGAGTAAAGTATACTCTTGATAAGCCCTGTCCAATATAATTTTCTGCAATTATGTTAATGTTATTTGTACTGTACAAAATGGTAACCACTAGACACATGTGGCTATTGAGCACTTGGAATATGGCTACTGCAACTAAGAAAACGATTTTTAATTTATGTCATTTTATTTACCATAAATTTAAATTTAAATAGCTGCATGTGGCTACCATATTGCACACCACAGCTTTAGATTCATCCTAACAAAGCCTAAAACCAAGCTTTTTAAGACTCACAAGGGAAAGAGTTTGGGGGTTGATCCCATTAAGTTAGAGGGGCATGGAAAGACATTGGGCTTTCCATAGTTCCTACCTATCAAGCATAAAAATGAGCCGATAGAAATCCAGAGTGATGAGACAGTGATTGAATCCCCTACTGCCTACTAGAATAAAAACTAACATTTTTCTTTTTCTTTTTCAAAAAGATGACTGGTAAGGGGATCTTAAGCCTTGACTTGGTATTGTCAGCATCACACTCTCCCAAGTGAGCCACGGGCTGGCCCCCAAACTAACATTTTTCAAGGGAAGATAACAGAATCCAAGGTCTCTATAACATATTGCCAACAATGTCTACTACATAATCAAAAATTACTAGATATGCAAAGAATATAAAAATGTGACTCATAGTTTAAAAACCAGTCTCAAAATATCCCAGATGTTGGATTTAGCAGACAATTACTTTAAAGAAGCAATTATAAATATTTTCAAAGAATTAAAGTAAGATGTTCCTAAGAAGTGAACAAATAGGAGATCTCAGCAGAGATACTAAAACTATAAAAAAGAACTACAACTGAAATGTATAATAACTCAAATTTTAAAAATTAACAGAAGCAATGGACTTCACAACAGATTGGTGAGGAAAAGGGTCATTAACTTAAAGATAAATCAATAGACATTAGCCAATTTGAAGGGGAAAATAAGGAAAAGATTGAAGAAATATGAACAAAAACTCAGGGATCTTCAGAAAAATATCACAGGGTCAGAATACACATAATAGGAGGGCCAGAAGGAGAAGAGAATGAAAATGGGGAAGAAAAATATTTTAAAAATAAAAGTTGAAACATTTCCATATTTAGTAAAGGCATAAATTTATAGACTCAAAACACCCAGTGAGAACCAAGTAGGATAGATACAAAGAAAACCACACCTAGGTATGTCAGGGTCAAATTATGAAAACAAGAGAAAAATCTCAAAAGCAATCAGAAAATAAAGATACTTTATATACAGGGTAACGATGATCAAAATTATTGCTAACTTATCAGACACAATGGAGGCAAGAAGACAATGGAACAACATTTTTAAATGATGAAATAAAAAATTCTATCAAACAGAATTTTATACTGAACAACACTATTCTTCAAAATCTTGGATGAAATAAAGACTTTTTAAATAAATTCAAGCTAAGAGAATTTGATGTCAGTAGACCTGCACTACAAGAAATGCTAAAGATGTTCTTTAGGCTGAAAGGCATTGACATCACCTGGATACTCAGGTGGATAGACAGGGGGAAAAAAGCACCAAAAAAAAAAAAAAGTTTTTAAATAAGAAGTTAAACATAAAAGATTTTTTTCTCATAATATTCTTAAAAGACAACTGACCATTTAAAGCAAAAATAAGAACATTGTAAGATGGGGTCTGTAACTTATGTAAAAATAAAAAGTATGACAACAAAAGCACAAAGTGTAAGATGTGGATAGACAGAATTATACTGGGATTCCATTTGTGAAGTGGGAAATTAGAAGTGGCAGGTGTAAAGTTAGAAATGAAAATAAGGAGTGTGGAGAGTCAGGCGTGCAGTGAGAAGTGGTATATTATTTAGTCTAAATAGATTTATTTTGATAAGTTAAAGATGCACATTGTTAGCCCTATAGAAACTACTAAAAAGTAATAAAAAGAAGTATGGGTGAGAAGCCAATAGAGGAAATAAAATGGAATTTCAGAAATGTATATAATTAGGAAAGGAAAGAATCATTAGAGGAACAAAAAGAAGAAATTAAAACGAATTAAACAAATTAAAGAAGAAATAAAAACGAATAGCAAGGTGGTAGACTTAAACCCAGCCATATTGATAATCATATTAAATGTAAAGAGAATAAAACTGCCTATCTAAAAAAAAAGAAAAACAGAGTATAATAAGACCACATAAAAAAGCAAGATTCAAGAATATTTTGTCTACAAGGGATGCACTTTAAATTTCAAAACACAAATACGTTGAGAGTAAAAGGATGGAAAAAGATATATTAAGTGTTATGGATGAAACTGTTTCCCTCCAAAATTCATGTGATGAAGCCCTAACTCCCAATGTGACTGTCTTTGGGGATAGAGCCTTTAAGGAGGTCATTAAGGTTAAATGAGGTCATGAGGGTGTGGCCCTAATCTAATAGGATTAATGTCCTTATAAGAAGAGGAAGAGACACCAGAGATCTCTCTCAGAGAAGAGGCCATCTGAGGACACAGCAAGGCAGCAGTTGTGACAAGCCAGAAAGAGAGGCCTCACCAGAAACCAGCCTTGACAGCACCTTGATCTTGGACTCCCAGCTTCCAGAACTGTGAGAAAATAAATTTCTGTTTAAGGCACCCAGTCTGTGGTATTTTGTTAGGGCAGCCCAAGCAGACTAAGACGTTATGCCTAGAACAAACAAAAGAAAGTAGAGTGGCTTCGTTAATGTTAAGGCGTTTGCTGTTGGTGCAGTGTACTCCCACTGAGTGACAACTAAGTCTTTAGTGAAATCTACCACATTCATGAAAGCTATGTACAAGTGGGGTTTTTTACAGACATCAAGAAAGAGCTTGAGTTTCATGTCTAGTTCTAGACACTGCGGAATAGAGAGCATATGTGAACACAGAAACCGAAAGCAGAGATGACCATAAAAACCTCAGCCCCCTTGAGAGCTTGCAGAACCTTAGGGAGGATATTAGATGCTCACAGACCATGAAATAGTGGTTTAATCTCATATTTTAGAATGTTGGACACTCCAGATGATATCTGGGTTTAATAATTTCTAAAAGCATCATAATATTTAGGATGATGATGATGATAAAAAAAAAAAAAAAAAAAAAAAGCCTAGGTCTCTTATTTCCAAGTCCAGGGCACTTTCCACTAATACACAGCACTTTCTGCTTTACAGAAGCAAATTGCATAATGGATATTCAGGTTAAACAGTGCAGGAGTTCAGGCTAGTGGAGGTATCAGCAAAGCCTTCATAGAGGAAGGAACTGTTACACTGAATCTTAAAGACAGAAAACTGGAAAATCTGGAGACAGGCTGAGCCAGACATGGCACCTCTCTGAAGAATCTTCACAAACAATACTGAATGATATGTCTGTCCTGTGCCACCTGAAGGACAGAGCTATTCCAGTGAATGATCATCCCTGTGAGGATCCTGGGACCTTCTGGCCTGGGAGAAATGGCCAGCTTTATTCTGACTTATTTTTTTTTAAGGGACAGTACATTTTCATTTTTTAATAAACCACATGGCAAAACACTTTAATAAATGTATAGGAAATTACAATTTGGAAATTGTAATTAAAGTATATATACATATGCTTTGATCTTAATTATATGGGTAAAAAACCAATTTTAAAATCTTTCTAAAATCACACAAAAAAGGATTTAAATATATATATAATATTTAACATATATATATATATATATATATATATATATATTCTGACCTTTTTAAAAATCCTTTTCTGTGTAGAAAGAAAAAAACCTACTTAATCAGGAGTAATAAAACCCACCTGATGGAGTGGTTGAATGACTTAATGCAGGGGTCCTTTTAGAATGCAAGCAGCAGTCCCATCACTTCTCTGCTCCAAACCCTCCTGTGCGACAGTGAGCACTGGGAGAGGAGAGGGGAGGAGAGGGTGGAACTGAGGACGAGGTTTTTCTTTGAGCTTCCTGGGAGAGGAACAAGGACGCTTCTTGAAAGAGGTGAAGATAGGACGGTTTTTCTGAAATGAAACTCTGGTTAACTTAAACAAAAACGCTTCCCTGGCCTCCCATCTCGGAGGCTCCAGCTGTTCCACCGGCCAGCCAGGCCGGCGTGGGCTGCGGAGCCTGCCCTGGCTCCTGCTGTCCCCCTCCGTCCCCCGCTGCGGCCGCGCACCGGGCACACTCGCCGCTCGCCCTCCTGTAAAGCCTCGCCCGGCAGGGGGCGCTCGCTCTCTCACCCCCTTTATAGCTTTGCCAAAGGTCACCCTCTAGGTGAGGCCATCCCTGCCCACCCCATGTGAAATCACAGCTCCCGCACACAGGGCCTGTCCCCTCCCACACTTTTTTTTTCTCTGTAGCAGCTGTCACATTATAACGTGGTATACAAATTACCTGTTTTGTCTATTTTCTGTATCCCTCGCTGGAACGTAAGGGCAGGGCATCAAATCTTAACCGTTTTGTTCACTGCTGTATCCCTGGTGCCTAGAACAGTGTTAGCATGCAGTAGGTACTCACGTGGTGTGTGTGTGTGTG
>NW_007731593.1:0-248 GCF_000696425.1 Galeopterus variegatus
AGAGTTTGAGCTTTATTAACTTTTGGTGGTGTACTTTCTTGGTTTTTTGCATTTCTGTTATGTTTTTTTTAGATGTTTACTCATTTTGGCAGGGAGTTTCACTGTGCACAAGTTTGACCCTGTGGCTAACTAAGGTATGGCTGTGTTTGTCAATTTGGTTTGCCTACTCTGTGACTGCTCAGATGGCCCTTAGTGTTCTATATGTGTGTTTGCCTCAGGACTTGGGCCTTACCGAGAAGTTTTCCTCC
>NW_007731593.1:1198-1968 GCF_000696425.1 Galeopterus variegatus
GCAGCTGGGTCCTGTCCTGCTGGCCCGACAGGGTGTGTCAGATCTGTAAGTCTCTGACTCGCTATCTGGGCGTTTCCCCTCTCTGTGTGCACACGATGGGGCCTCCCAGAGGGTGCGTCTTTTTTTCCGAGAATCCTCCTCCTTTGCCGGACCCCTCCCCTCTCTGTGCGCTCAGTACAGTGCTGGGGCATGTCTTCTGCAATCCTCCTCTCTCAGCCCCGCCTGGCCCAAAGGGTCTCAGGCCTCCGGCCACGGACACTGTGGGCGTTCCTGTGGCCCTGGTCAAGGTCCTCTCTGAGCCTCCCACCTTCCCCCCGGTATTGCGGCCCCCTGTGTGGTTGAGTTATCTCCCACACCAGGGTGTGAGCCCCCCAGGGGAGGATCCCACAGCACATAGTTCCTCTTTGAATCCCCCCGGCATGAGCCGGCTTGGTGCCCTCAGGCCAACTCTCCGGCAGGATCATGCGGGCTCAGGGGCACCCCAGTCACACCTCTCCCAACTAGAAATCAGTCTGGGATTTTTCCAAGCTGAAGGCCACAGGGATGGTATCTGCCTCCCAGAAGCAGGGAGTTTACCTGGGGCCGAGGCCCCAGGTGTGGTGGAGTGACAGTCTGGCCGGGATCCTCTTCCCTGCCCTCTCGACACTGGCTGGGGGCTCCCCATGCCACCAGCCCCATCAGAGATCTGTGGGAGGAGTGGTATTGGTGGCCGGTCCACAGGCCCCGGGGGGCCCCGTGCTGAGGCACAAAAGTGGCACGGCTCAGTGAGA
>NW_007731593.1:2501-50638 GCF_000696425.1 Galeopterus variegatus
ATCGGCCCTAAAACCTCGAGACTGTAGTTGCTTTTTTTCGTTGTAGATTAGTTGATCAGTGATTTATTTGTTTTTTGTTGCTCTTGGAAATGCAAATAGTACTCTGGCAGCACAGCACACACTTCACAGGCTCTCTCTGTCCTCTGGCACGCTCACTCCAGACCTGTCGCCATCTTGCTCTCTTGTGTATGGAGTTTAGTAGCGTGTCTTTGGCTTCAGATCACATCTTGGAGTGGTCTGTGTCTAGGTGGTATTTTAACAGCACAAGTTTCCCTAGCAAGGATGAGTAGAGATGGATGAAAGGCAGCTGTGGCCGTAGTTCTTCTCCCTCCTTCTTTCACATTTTTCAGGAAGAAGTTTGGGGTTCAGGAGAGAAAAGAAAATACTCTAACAGAAGACATAATACTCTTTTCTTCTTCTCTTCTTTGAAATATCACCATTCTATGCATACAGTAGAATATTAAACTCCTTTTTTGATGGCAGTCTGCTTTTTCACAAAGTTGAACGGTTACAAAAAAATAATGAAATAAATTTTGGATGCTTTTCTGCTTCCACACAAACTGATAGGACCCCCAGTGGCTGAGAAACATGTTCCACTTCACCTTTTCTCTGTAATTGCTCCCTGAGGGCTCCTGATTTACAGCCAGCCAGTCATAAATGTGTGTGAAGTTCAAAGGCCTATGGGAATCTGAAAGCAGGAATCCACTTCTTGGCTCACCAAAGGTATGTTGTCTACAAAACCCCGTAACTCTTGGATGAGCAGTGTATTAGTCTATTTTTGTTGCTCATTAAAAAAATACCTGGAACTGGGTAATCTATAAGAAAATTAAATTTATTGCTTATAGTTTCAGAGGCTGGAAAGTCCAAAGTCCAGGGAACACATCTGGTAAGGGTCCTCTTTGGTGGTGGCTTTACAGTAATGTAGAGGTCTCATATGGCAGAAAATGGCAGAGCAGAGAGAGAGAGACTCTCTCCTCATGTGCTCTCCTTTTAAAGCCTTCAGATCCATGTCCCTGACCACCATTATTAATCCATTTGCTATGGCATGGTCCTACAATCTAATCACCTCTTCAAAGCTCCATCTTTCAATTATCATAATAGGATTTCTCACCCTCAACAGTTACAGTGAGAATTAAGCATCTAATGTATGGACGTTGGGGGACATAATTCAATCAACCCACAGCAAGCAGTTAAAAACAAAATGTCATTAATTTGTATTTTAGCTAGGTGACACAAATTGGTTGATTTATTATTGTCCTCTTGTTGAATTGATTATAGCAATAATTTATTATTCAGAAAAATTTTATTAAATTCCCTATAAGTTCAGGGGACTAGAAAAGGCCTAGTATCTTCAAATTGAATATTAAGTGGCCATTGTCATTTTTATGGCTCTCAGAAGGACCCTAAATATTTTCTTTATGTTTTATAAGTGATTTACAACAATTTACAACAAAACCATGAACAGAATTTTGGAATATATAGACTGTGAATTTGCAGTATTCATTTATGAGCTAAAGTTTATTTTTATGAATATATCAAAACAATAAAAATTTAATAAATTATTACCTTAAATCAGTAATATCTGATTAGCAAAGAAAAAATAAGACTTTTCTCTTAGTAACCAAGAGGAAAAGTCTCTATTGGGATTTATTTTCTCAACAAAAAATCAACAACATTGACATTTTTGAAAGTTTCTTTAATGTTAAGACATAATCTAGGTATGAGAATTTATGATTAGTTAAGCACAAAATAATTTAGGCTAAGTAGGCTAAGGAGAAATGCTATTGAATGATTAAAAAAAAAAGTATGTGATAGAATCTTGGCAATAGGCGATAGTTTGCCAGAGATTGTATCTTAACCCAAAGGAAAAAATCTAGTTCATGGATTTCCTGACACTGCTACATCCAATCAGAATGTCAGAATATAGGACCTGACATCTTTGACAGAGTCTCTCTCTCTCTCTCTCTCTCTCTCTCACACACACACACACACACACACACACACACACACACACATCTACACAGTAAGCAAAACAATTTTCTAAATACTTTAGAGGTAACTTTCAATGAAGAGGATAATTAAAGAAAAGGAATTTTTTCCTCAGTTACCCACATTCACTTTCAAACAGTTGTCACTGAAAGCAGTAAAAAGCAAACCAATGAGAAAATACCAGGTCTGCTATAGATTGAATATCCCCTCAAAATCATTGAAGCTTAATCCCCACTGTAACTATTGAGAGTGAGAAATTCTATTATGGTAATTGAAAGGTGGGGCCTTGAAGAGGTGATTAGATTGTGAGGACTGTATGCTCATGAATGTATTGATCCCTTCTTGGAATAATGGGAGTGTTTCTACAGTCTTAATAGAAGAGTGAATGAGGACGTTAATCTCTCTCTCTACTCTGCCATTCTTATAGTGTGACACCTGCATTGCTCTAGAGTCACCTCACCAGTTGTGTTCCCTGATTTTGGACTTCCCAGCCTCCAAAACTATAATAAATTTTGTTTTCTTACAAGTCACCCAGTTCCAGGTATTTTGTTATAAGCAACAGAAATGTACTATTACAGGGTCCTTCTGTAAATATTTTAATAACTCAATGCATTAGTTTTCTATTGCAGTTTCAACAATGATTTATATCTATCCTACACAGAAAATAAATTTACCCCATCCCCAGGTTTCAAAAGTCTCAACCCATTATAGCATCAACTCATGTTCAAAATCTCATCTAAGTGTCTGAAATTGAAAAGACCTAAATCTCATCACACAAGTTATCTAAATTAGGTATGAATGAGACTCTGTATATATTTCATCCTGGCAAAAAATTCCTCTCCATCTGTAAGCCTATGACCTTCAAGACTCAAGTTATCTGCTCTGAAAATACAATGATGGGACAGGCATAGGATAACAGTTGTATATTCCTATCCCCCAAAGGAGCTAATGAAAGAAAAGAAAGAGGTCCCAAGCAATTTCAAAATTCAACAGGGCCAACTCCATTAGGTTTTAGGCCTGAAATAATCCTCTGCAGCCCATGGATTAGTCCTCTGGGCCCAAAATTCTGTTCTCCAGGCCTGCAGTTCTGCTCACAGAAATCCTTCTTTTTATCATGAAGAACAATATGAGTTTGAAGCTGAGTAGTTTTTTCAGCCTGTTCCCTGCCTGTAAAATGTTGGGAGTTTCTCAACTTTGTTTAACTTCATGCCTTCTCTGTCCTTTTCAGTCCAAACTAATAGTTTCTTCAGGCATAACATTCACAAGAAACTTGGTCTCCTGTTATAGCTCAGGAATTCATTCCACTAGACAAGATACTCCTCCACAGCTCTTTTCTAGATATTCTCATTTCTAATGTGGCTTCTGCTGAGACAATAGAGGGGACCCATGACTCACATGACTCATCACTTCAAAGAGCCCTCTGTGTGACTGAATACTGTTACCTTTTGTTTATTCCAAGGATCTGGCAAAGAGCTATATAGCAACCCCCTTCAATCTTTCTCCAGAGCATGCCTTCCCGACAGTGAATCTCCTAATTTTTGTATCTTTTGCAATCTAGATAGGCTAAACATTTCTCAAATCATCAAGTCCTGTTTTATTTTATTTTTTTCTCAATGAGCTATCTCTTGATTTATCTCTTTCCTCTCAGATTTTGCTATAAGCAGCAAAGAGAAACCAGGCTTCATCTTTAGCACTTTGCTTAGAAATCTCCTCAGCTAAATAAATATCCAAGTTCACTGTTCATAAGTTCTGCTTTCCATAAAACTGTATGACACACTTCAGGCAAGCTTTCTGAAACTATATAATAAGATACCCTTTCCTCCAGTTTTCAATAACATGTTACCATTTCTTTCTGAGCCCTGAACATCAGCCCCTTTAACATCCATATTTCTACCAACAGTTTTTTTTTTTTTTTTGTCTTTTTTCGTGTCCGGCAACGGATCGCAACCCTCAGTGTCACGCCCGTACCGGACCGGGACCAGCAACGGGATCGCAACCCTCAGTGTTGCGCCTGCACCTCGCTCAGCCAGTGAGCGGGAACCGGTCTGCATGTGGGATCCGAACCCTCGGCGGGAGCGCCGCCGCGCTCCCAACAGCACACTGTAGCACTGCGCCACCAGGCTGGCCCACCAACATTTTTTTTTAATGACAACTTAAATATTCTCTATGATATGGTTTTTCTTTATCATGCTGCTCACTTCCTTGTGAGCCCTCACTGGCAGCACATTTAATATTCATATTTCTACCAACAGTCTGCTCAAGGGAATCTCTCATTCTCAAAATTCTTCAACCTTTTAATTATTACCCATTTCCAAAACCACGTCCACATTTTTAGGTATTTGTTACAGCAGCATCCCATTTCCAGGTACCAAAATCTATATTAATCTTTTACTGCTCCTGCAACAGATTAAAAAACTTAGTGACCTAAAACAACACAAATCTATTCTCTTATAGTTGTGAAGGTCAAAAATTTGATGTGAGTTTTATGGTACTAAAATCAGGGTGTTGGCTGGTTTGGCTTCTTCCCGAGGCATTGAAGGGATAATCTGTTTCTTTGTCCATTTTAGCTGCTTTCCTTTGCTCAGGGCTCCCTTTTTACATTACTCTAATCTCTTGCTTCCATCTCTGTTTTTCTTACTCATTCTGATCTCCTGCTGCCTCCCTCTTGCAAGGACACTTGTGATTACATTGGTTCCACCCAGATAACACAGGATAATTTCCCCATCTCAAAATCCTTAACTTAATCACAGTTGCAAAGTCCATTCTGCCGGGTAAGATAACACATTTACAGATTCAGGGGATTAAGATGTGGATATTTTTTGAAGAGGAACACTCAAAGAACAACAATTTTTGCTCAAATTATTCAAGTAATTTTGTCAGTCCTCTATTTTTGACACTGATTTATTCACTTGCCTTTTTATTCATTTCATCAGCATTTAGTAATTCTCTCTTCTGGATGAGACATTGTACCATAGGTCAGGACTAATGGAGATGATTACTGGGTTTCCTATCCTCACTATCTAGAAGCGAAGAGAGTTGCAATACAGCATTATAACTACAATAACGGAGGTTCAACCAGAATTTCAGATCAGTGAGAATCAGTACCCTAGTTCCAGCTCACCATTAAGTGAAGTGACACAATCAAATTTGTCAGGTATGTTTCAAAATATCAACCAACTTACAGCCATCCCTTGGGAGTCCCAGGAAGAAAGCCTGTCTGACAACTTTTACTCATTTAATAATAATTTTGGGATATAGAAAAGGCTTTAAACCTAAATTTTTCTTTAGCAGGAAGCATTTTATGCATTTACCCCAGCAGTGTTCATACCTTGGACTGTCCTGGTCCCCAGCAATGGACAACAAAGTTCTAGAAGTATTGAAAATGCTTACTAAACATTTTACAAAATGAATTGAATTAAATTTGGATTTGAGTTTCAAAAAAAGGTTATTGAAAAAATTATTCCTTCTGTTATAGATGGGATTTGGGAAAAGTGTAGTGATATTCTTTTTGTTTACCTCTGCTTTAGCTGATAATCAGAGAAAGGAAGTTCCCATCAGGTGTGAAATAGAGTAGTGAAGTCAGAAGAGAAGACAGAACTGGTTGGGGTTGGAAAAGTCATCAGGAAAGGTTTTTATTTACCCCTTGGTAGCCTCTATAGAGCCTTGATAGCTGTATCCTCCCTAAAAGCCTTAATAACTCAATCACTCTGTTTGGCATTGATGCTGCCGATCATCAATTTTACACTTACTAATAGTTTACTACTAGCAAACTCAGCTCCAAAGTCTGCAGTCCAGTAGCAATGCCAGTCATAGAGGAAATACTGGCCTTGAAGTGCTATAGATGCTGTAAAAGATCCAGGATTATCTAGTCTCGATGCTTTTTAGTGCTTCCATCAATGGTGCAGCCTTGGACACAAACTCAGCTCCTGGATCAAAAAATGACACTGTCACAGATACTAAAGCTTTGTTCTGTAATAGACAGACTGTGCTGGCGTGGAATCCTCCCATCTACAATCTGCTGTGTTTTCAGAGGGCTGGGTTGACATTTATCCTTTTGCTATGGACCGAATCCATGGACCAAAGAGTTTGCTGAGCAAATGGGTAGAGTAAACATGGGCAGTGTTTATCATGGGCAGTGCCCTGAGGATGGAGGCCAACAAATTAATTTCAATCTCTTTAGCAGATGCCTTGGCATTTCCCAAATGAGCATGATAGCTATAGATTTTTTCCCATCAGTTAAAGCATTTCAGAGATTCTCTAAAACCCAGAGCCTATGAATCTTGTCTCCCTTTCCCACTGACCAGGTAGCAGTTCTCTTACTTATTTTCTCCTTCATATGTATTATCAATCTACTATGTATTGAGCACCTACCATATGCCAGGCAATCTAATGAGCACTTTGTTTAAGCAATCTCATTGATTCTATTTAATTCTCTTGTATTAAAGGTTTTTAACCCCAACATCAGTTTTGAGTGCTCTTAGCCTGCTTGGTCCAAGTCCAAACTTCAGGAGCTACTAATTCTACAACTGTAGCCCTCCCAATGTCCTTGGACTCCTTTTATGCTTTCAATATCCTGATATGTGTCAGGGAGAGGCCTTCATAATGGAGTAGCCAAAAACTATGGCCTTTGATGATACAAAGCATGGACAAGGCATTGGCTCACTTACGTCATGACTAAAGGACAAGCTGTGGGGCTTCTGGGTGTGGAATGGGTAGATAGCCAGTCCTGGCAAATTTTACCCCAATGGGATCCTTTGGGTTGGTGAACTCCTTCACACTCCTAATCAGGAAAACAGTGCCTCCTGAAGCAGTTCTTTCCCTCCACACTTTCCACATTGCCAAGCCCCTTCTAGAAGCTGGAACCCAAGGTTTTCATATCCTCCAACTTGGCACCTCTCTTTCTTGAGTTTCCACCAATATCCCTTTTATCTCTTCTGCACCAGAGCCCTCATCATGCTCCTCTTACCCCAAGAAAGAACATATGAGATATCTAGAAATGCTTAATTTCCTTAGATCTGGGTCTCTAACCATTATTCACAGAAAGCGTGTTTATTCTAACCCCAAGGTTTATTCGAATTCCAAGGACTTGGAATTTAGGGCAAAAATGTGGGTTCGATGGCTTCTTTAAAGAAAGAAAAGTAAAGTTCAGTTTTATATTAAAAAATAGAACAGGTTTGCATATCACTGGGAAAAAGTAGAGTGCAGTGCTAGGCTGTATGTTTTTAGGTCAGTCTGGTTGGTTTCAAATCTAGAGTCTACCACTGACTAGATGAATAACCCAGGGTGGGAGTTGGCAAAATTTTTCTGTTAAGGGCTGATAGTAAATATTTTGGCTTTGTGAACCATATAGTCTCTTTCACAATTACTCAACTCTACCATTTATCATGAAAGCAACCACAGACATGTAAACAAATGAGTGAGGCTGTGTTCCAATAAGATTTTACTTATAAAACAGGCAGTGGGCTGGATTTGGCCCAGGAGCTGTGGTTTGCCAACCTCTGACCAGTCCAACTTATTTAGCCTCTGTGAACCTCATTTCTAAAATAAGGACAGTAAAATAATATTAATGCATGTAAATTATTTAGAAGCATACATGGCACTCAAGAAATTCTATGATTATTGATATTGTTGTTACTATTATTATATAATTATACATCCAACTCTCTACTCAACATTTCCACTTGGTTATCTGATTGACAGTTAAAACTTAGTTCTCTTACAGACTATCAAACTTACTTCTATTATGGACTTCCCGATTTCAGTTGATCATAATTGTATTCATCTAGTTGTTCAGACTGAAACCTTAGAATCCATGTCAACTCTGTTCTTTCTCTCATACCTTATATCCAGTCCAGTAGGGCACTCTATTGACTGTTTATCTACATCTATCCACAACCTGATAACTTCTCCCCACCTCTACCACTACCACTTGGTGTGAGCTCCCACTGCCTCTTGCTTGGATTACGGACGGCAAAAGCCTCCTAAGAGGCCTTTTTACATCCATTACTGGACTGCATATTCTCAAAGCAGCAGTCAAGGGGATATTTCTGAAATATAAGTCAGGTTGTCTCATTTTTATGCCTATAATCTGCAATGTATCTCCATTGCCCTCAGAGACATTGCCCTCATAAAAGTCCTTACAGCAGTATGTAAGGCCCCATATGACCTGATCATCTTGGCCTCCCCAATATCTTCTCCTTCTAGTTTCCCCACCCCAGGACTCTCACTTCACTCTGCCAGGGTCACCCCTGCATGATGGCGTATGCACTGACTATTCCTTCTGTGGGGAACCTCTTTCTCCAGACACCTGCATGGATAATGTCTTTACTTTCATTAGGCCTTTGCTCAAATGACACATTCTCAAGAAAGCCTACCCTGATAACTCTACTTAAAATTACAAACTGCCCCTCCTACAGCACTCCTGATTCCCTTTACCCTGCTCTCCACTCCCTTCCCCCACTTCTTCTTAGAGTACTTATCACCTTCTAACCCATTATATTGTTGGCTTATTTATTATGTCTGTTTTTTATTGTCTGTTTTTCCATTTGAGTGTAAATCCCAGGGCAGGAATATATTTTTCCCCCCTATGCTCTCAGATTCGTGCATAGCATATAGTATGTACCCAATAAACATTTGTGGAATAAATAAATGAATGGATTATTATTATTAGATCCTGCAATAATCACAGTTCTTGGTAGATGTAGGTTCTTTAAACTGTTGCAGGGCAAGGCAAGCATAAGATTCAGATCTGCCTGATTATGAAGCATTCTCCCTTTCTCTACCCCTTGCCATTTTTCTTTTATTATGACATCTCTGAAAAAAAACTTAACTAGATTTCTTGAAAAAGATGTGAAAGTTAGACCTTTTCATGGCAGCTTAAGGAAAATCTTCCTCCTGTCTTTCCTTTCTGGCCAGCGCCACTGTCCACCATGTGGCTCATTGAAGTGTGCTAATTTTCACTCTATTTGTAACTATTTTGAAAGGTTGGTCTCATGAAGCCCAAAATAAATGGCCAACATTTTCATGCCCAGTACATATCTTTAGAGAATCTCCAGAATTAAACATAGGAAATGAAACCATCACAAACCATGCAGGGAATTTTCCAATATGACGAAGGTGACTTAAATTTTCTGTGGCTAGTTAAATTCCTGTACTTTACCAGTTGCAAGGTAGAAGATTTCTCTGTACAGGCTAGTACCTTCTTGCTCCTAACCAGGACTGGAACTAGAATGAGTTGAGTGAGGCATTTGCCTCCGGTGCAAACTTATGAGCAACCCCCCAACTCCGCAGTCAAGAGAAATACAACTTTAATGCAACATTCTAAAAGAGACAAACGGAGCAGAATAGAGAACCTCCAAATCAACCCGCATATTTATAACCAACTGACCTTTGACAAGGGCACCGAGAGCATACAGGGGAAAAGACAGCCTCTTCAGTAAATGGTGCAGGGAAAACTGGACATCTGTATGTAGAAGAATCATCCATACCTCTCACCATATAACAAAATCAACTCAAAATAGATTAGAGACTTAAAATATAAGGCCTGAAACTTTAAAAATGCTAGAAGAAAACATAGGGGAAACACTCCAGGATTTAGGACTGGGCAATGACTTTATGAACAGCACCTCAAAAGCACAGCAACGAAAGAAAAAATAAACATATGAGATTATATCAAACTAAAAGGCTTCTGCACAGCAAAGGAAACAACAGCATGAAAAGACATCCTACAGAATGGGAGAAAATATTTGCAAGCTACATATCTGACAGATATGTAAATAAATAAGAGAGACATATCAGCACACTATGGAAAACCACCTGTTTTGCCAATAAAGTTTACTTGGAAGAGACCTCTTCATTTCTAAGTGAGATGGGTGGCAACTCCCAGAAGGCAAGCAGAAGGGAGCTCTGTGGGCAGCTGACCAGCCAGTCTTTGTGTTCGTCCTTGACTCCACCAACAAGCATCACCATCAAAATGTCCCTCATGCAAAGGAAAGGAAATTGGCTCAGGAACCTGGTGACCAGCATTCTAGTCCCAGCACCACCAGTGTCCTGTGTAAGACTTATAACCTCTCCTCATCCATGAAATAAAATGTTTGGGATTCATCATCCTCAAAGATCTGTTATTTCTAAAATTCTACAAAATGCATTGGGTAAACTTTCTCTGGATATTTAGTCATGTAGGCTATTTGTCTTGTTCCATTAATCTTCTGTAACCACACTTTTCTTTCTTTTAACCGAGTTCCTTTCACTGCTTAGCTTACACTTCACGGAGGTTGAGTTCTGACACTGGTAGTTAAAATATACCTTGGATCAGCCTTCAGATGCTGTACTAGCACCTCCTCACAGTACCCGCTGCTCCCTTTTTGTGCAGATGATTATGGTACATGTTAGAATCTTTCTGATTCTGTTGCTATCATTGTGCAAGTGCTTTTACATACTGCTCATACATCTTTCAGAATAATGGTAACTCATTGGAGGCTCAGCCTTATTCCTCTCCCAAGGTGGCACCAAAGTGAGTGGGAGCATATCAGAATGATTTATAGGTATTATCCAAGGAAGAATGCGGGAAAAACTCACTTAAATAGGTAAGGTACTGCTTTCCTGAAGTGCTCCAAATGTGGCCCTTATCAGTGGAATAAAGGCAGGAGTAACAAGAAAGAATCAGGAAATACATGATTCAATACCCTGATCAGTTGAAGCTTATACCAAAACCTCATCCAGTTCAAATGCCTTTTCTACAAATAAGTGTTAATTCACCACTATTTTCATCATGTATTAAGAAATGTATTTAGCACAGAGACAGAATAAATCAAGTTCCCTATCCTCAGGCATATCAATTTTTCTACACCAATAAGTATTTTTTTCTCAAAGTCTAATAAACTTGACACTTGATTAGACACTAATGTGAAACATTCCTTTGTCTATCTCCCCACCTTCTCCACTTCCCACAAAAACAAAAGAAAAGCAATCACTCAATTCACTTTAGCCTTTGAGACAATCAGCAGCAATCACGAGTTTCCACACTTTTTTATGTCAATGAAGAAATTTTCTATTCACTGCCCCATTTGGGCCCCCTATGTCCACTCAGGAAATAGCATGCCAGCCTGGGATTGATTGCGAGGAACTCATGTACTTTGTAATAAACCTACTGCCTGATAAGCCAACAGCCACTCCATCTAGCACCATTTATCATTAGGGATGGCTCAGGAAATATCTGTTCCTTTCCACTCAAAATGGTACCTTCTAGGTCATTAGTTTTATGCAACATGCTCATCTCTGCTCTCTTAAATGTCTCAAGCTAACCTCTTCCAGAAGGATGTAGAACCTGGCACTTTTCTTTCTATCTTAACCCTATCATCTTCTGCCTGTACCCTGGTCTGCCATCTCTATACAATTCCCCCAGGCTGTTGATCTCAGAGAAGCCAGAATCACAAAGTACACAAGAAATTGTCCTGGAGAACTCAAGTGATCAGTAGATCCACCTGACATAGTACGCCATACGCTCTCTGAGACTCTTTTCTTCTTGTTGGAGGGCCCACCTTTTTCTTGAGTAAACATTGATCATCAAATTTTTCTTAAGGGCTGCGTCTTCACCAAAACTATGCTTTTCAAAGCCGGAGTGTCTTTTATGGTCTATGAAGATTGGCTTTGTTATTTTTTTAAGTATAAAAAGCATTTTAAAATTACTTTTTGTTTGTGAAACAATATTACAAGACTAGAATAATTTGTTTTCAAAAGAAATAATTATCTGTAATCTCATCTTCTGAATATGAAAGTTTTTTTTTTTAAAGATGACCAGTAAGGGGATCTTAACCCTTGACTTGGTGTTGTCAGCACCACGCTCAGCCAGTGAGCAAACCGGCCATCCCTATATAGGATACGAACCCGTGGCCTTGGTGTTATCAGCACCGCACTCTCCCGAGTGAGCCACAGGCCGGCCCAATATGAAAGTATTTTTATTGTTAAGTATTCCTTTCCAATCTTGGTCTTTATGTCCATGTATATTTTAAAAGTTGCAATATTTATGTTTGTTCAAACTTTCTTACCATCTGTCACAGGACTTTCTCATTAGGCAGCCTCTACCGGTACCATTTTTAACAGCAGCTCAAAAATGTACTAGGTGACTAGATAATCATTTGTGATAGCAACACCCCATGTTGTTCTAATGTAGGTAATGTAACTGAAGGATGTGGACTCAGCTTACATTTCTATTCAATGTCTCTCTTACCTGTGCCTACTACAGAGATTTTATCTTTGGATTCCTTGAAACTTGGTTTCCGTGGCAATTATGTGACTTAGTGAAATGCAAGTGGAAGGCTTTTTGTGTCACTTCTTTTCCCTTCTGTTCTCCCCATATTTTTCTCCTTGGAATACAAAGATGAGGCTAGAACAGCCATCCTGCAACCATGAGGCTACAGGAAGGAGGATGCTGCGAACACACTAAGGGTGACAAAGTAGGATAGCAAAGAAAGAGTTGGATTGTTGAGCCATTGCACTGGCCTGGACCACCTAACTCCAGGTTTTATATTATAGAAGAAAATAATCTCTTCTATGTTAAAGCATTGTGATTATATTTTCTGTTATTTGCAACTGTAATTACTCCTTAATGATACAGTTAATAATCCATAAGCTTTATATATATATATATATTTATTATTATTTTTTTCCCCAGGAGCTGTACCACTGAAGACTTCCAATTGTATCACAGCAGTGCCACTAACCGTGACCCTGGCAGTGACAACTCCCATGGGTTTCCTCAGTATACCTGTGGGTTCTCCTCCTGTGATTCAGGTAGTAGACACTGGAGTTAGAAATATTTGTGCAAATTCTTCACCTCTGATTGCTCTCCATCAGTTAAAATAATGCTTTCTCCTTCTTACTACCCAAGACCAACACTTGTTAGAATCAAGGTAGGCATAGCCAGGTGAGGGCAGAGGAGAGCAGCTGTTGGGAGCATCTAAGGAGGTTTCTTTGTTTTTCTTTAACTTATTTATTAAACAAATGCTGAGTGCCTACTATGAGCTAGACACCAGCTTAGGCATTGAGGTGTCTAGATAGCTGACTGAGGAAATTTCTTAGCTGTAATGGGTTGAAGCACTGAAGAGTGTAAGAGACAATATAATGCCACAATAGCTAAGACACTTGGTGAGAAGGAACCACAAATGGAAGGTACCAAACATGTGGCTGCTCAGGAAACAGAGAAGGCTGATGGCAGCTCTTAAGTCAAAGGTGTATTAACAGAAAAGAGCAAAGGATGGTGAGGAGTACAATTGGACACTCTTTATTTTTACGTTTTTTAAAAAATATCAAACATTTATGATTTATATGTCACATACAGGAAGGTACATTTATAATAGTTGTGCAGCTCCATGAATTTTCACAAACTGAGTACATTTGTTTAACCAGAATCCAGATCAAGAAAGAGAATATGACCAGTATCCTACATGTCTCCTCCTGCTTCCTTTTCATTATAATTCCCCAGGGGTAACAACTATCTTACTTCTAACGTCATAGATTAATTGTGCCCATTTTTCTACTTTATATTCATAGGCCCTTCCAGGATGTTCTCTTCTGTGTCTAGCTCTTTCTGTATGTACTCTACTGTGTCTAGCTCCTTCTGTATGTACTCTTCTGTGTCTAGCTCCTTCTGTATGTACTCTTCTGTATCTAGCTCCTTCTGTATGTTCTCTTCTGTGTCTAGCTCCTTCTGTATGTTCTCTTGTGTGTCTAGCTCCTTCTGTATGTTCTCTTGTGTGTCTAGCTCCTTCTGTATGTACTCTTCTGTGTCTAGCTCCTTCTGTATGTACTCTTCTGTATCTAGCTCCTTCTGTATGTTCTCTTCTGTGTCTAGCTCCTTCTGTATGTTCTCTTGTGTGTCTAGCTCCTTCTGTATGTTCTCTTGTGTGTCTAGCTCCTTCTGTATGTACTCTTCTGTGTCTAGCTCCTTCTGTATGTACTCTTCTGTGTCTAGCTCCTTCTGTATGTTCTCTTCTGTGTCTAGCTCCTTCTGTATGTACTCTTCTGTGTCTAGCTCCTTTTGCTCAAGTGTATACTAGTAAGATTTGCTCATGTTGTTGCATAAAATTATCATTTATTCTCATTGCTGTGCAATTTTCGTGTTGTGTTGTTGTTCCATAATTTTTATTCATTCTACTTATGATGACTATCTGGGAAGTTTTCAGTTGGAAGTCATTGCAGAAATATGCGAAAAAATGTGTACTTATGTGAACATTTCTGTCGGGTATATATACCTAGGATTGGATTCACTGGGCCATAACATAGGTGCATATTTAGTCATAGTAGAAACTGCCAGCGTTATTCTACAAATTTATATTTTTGACAGCAGTGTACGACAGCTCCAGCTGCTTCACATTCTTGCCAATACCAGATAGTTTTCATCATTTTTAATGTAGCCACTATGGTGGGTATGTAGTAGTATTTCATCGAATGAGTTTGTGTGTGTGAGTTTATGCTAAAATGCCTCATCAAAATATAATTTAAATATAGTGAAATTGCAAAATTCTCAAGGTCAATGAATTTTGACAAATGTATACATGTAACCATCACTCTGATAATGATATGGAATATTTCCATCACTACAAAAAGTTTCTTCATACCACATTTCAGTCATTTACCACTCTCTCCTGAGACTTTATTATAATTTCTAACACCATAGTTTAGTTTTGCCTGTCCTTGAACCTCTTACAAATGGAACCATATGGTATACTCTTGGATCTAGCTTCTTTAGCTCAATGTATGAAGATTCATTCATTTTGTTGGTACATTAGTAGTTTGTTTTTTCTTGCTGCTGGATAATATTGAATGGCATTTTTAAAGGAAAAAGGCCAGCCCCACCCAATCTAAACCTTGTCTATCTCCCAGGTTTCTGGGAATCTGTACTCCTTCTAACACTAGCCTTTGTCGAGTCAATCTTTTGGCATCAATGTGTGGTCTGACTCACTCTTGCCTGGTTTTTAAAATTGTTTCCCTCTAGAACAACTTTATTTTGGTGGGAGCAGCTTGACAAGACCCATTAATATCAAAATGCCTATTCTATTCTCTGATTCTTGGCTTCCTGTTTTCACGTTTTTCCTCCTACACACATTTCAGTTTCTTCCCACTGGATTTATAAATCAAAGCATACCATTTAAGTTAGACTGCCCATTGAAAATTGCTAGTGCTCCATCAGTCTTGTGGAAATTTGACTCAAGTGAAGTTTAAGTCTCTAGAATTACAGCTACCCTAAATCTTCTATCCCATGTGGGCACCCCAGCAGCCATAACTTAGACACCATTCAAACCAATGCTTTTTATTTTTTTGTTTAGCAGTTATTAGTGAGGAGCTAAGTGTCCATTAATAAAGTATACACCCCAACTCAAAATGAGGCATTTATTATATGTACTAATATAATACAATGCTACAATTTATTTGGAATTACCTTTTATGTCACCACATTTTTGTAGTCATAACTGGCTACAGATGGTCATTTTCACTTACTATGGACAGAAGTAACTTGCATGCATAAAAGCACAAAATATCATCCAAAATACTTCATTGTGGGTTAAATGCTTGCCTCTTTTCTGTAGTTCCTGTTCTTACTCCAGTTTTCTTTTTTTGGATGCACATAAAATGGCCTGACATTTAGCTCTTAGCTAAAATGATCTCCGTCGTGCTCGAGCGACATGCCCTGGTCATGCTTTAGTTTCTGCTGAACTGAACCAACCTCATGCTCAACTCATCCAACTGGATAACTTTTCATTTCAGAGTCTGTGGTTTGTGTTTTGTTTTCCTGTTACTATTGCTTTGTGTTATTCTTTTCCTTTTTCCCCCTTTCTTATTTTTCCCCTCCTTCTCCTCCTTTATCCCTGCCACGATGGTGGGTGTTACATCCTTCTGAGAGTGGAGTCCACACTTATACTTTTTGCCCATCATAGAGTTATGTGTGGAAACCTGAGTTACCTGAAGTCACTTTTCTGATTTATTTCCATGCTACCATCCAAATTCTTAATTCATTCTTGCAAGATTCAGCAAAAAGAAGATGAAAAAACCAGGTAAAGTGAACCGTTAAGGAGAGATTTGGGGTTCCCCTAGGAAGATATTAATAAAAGAAATGATTATCCAGGTATTATTTAATTTTAACATTAATATTCAACTTATTAAAATTATCAAACAATTTAATTTTTTTCTTATTTTTAAATCTTTTATTGTACTTATAAGTTAGCAGAATATAAGTCTCTCAGTTTTAAAGCTACTCCAACTAATGATCTATCCTATTTAAAGCTTTAAATTTTAAACTCTTTTAAATGTTTTAAACTCAGTTTATAAATTTAGTACATTAAATTTCTTTTTTAAGAATTTCAAATAGCTTACAAGTGAAAAAATATTCTAGGGCATCTAAATCACTCTTTCAAATCTATAAAATAAACTTATAAAAATAGAAATTTTGAATTTGTATTAAAGTCCCACATTGTGTGTGTGTATGTGTGTGTGTATGTGTGTGTGTATACAGAGAGTAAGATTTCAATCTCAAATCACATTTCTGAATCAATTACTCAGTTACACATTTTATATTGGAACCATAAGCTTGATATGTTACTCTCAAAGGCAAAATTCTTTTAAACATTGCAAACTCTTAAACTATCAAGCGCATATTTAATACAAATTATTAATACCATAATTCTCTTAAACACATCTTCCTTTATTTCTAAATTTTCTCAAGGGTAAAAGATCTTTATTTGCTAATGAGACAGTTATACTATCTAAATGATTTTTAGGTTATCTTCTCAACTAGTGAAAGTTACATAAGAACTAGAGACATTGTGTAGGATCATGATTGAAATTTATTTGTAGGCCTTTTGTGGTCACTTTGGCAGAGACTCTAAAATTTGAACAGGGCAGATTGCCCATCATCTTAAGTATGTTCCATTGGAATCTTATTCTTCTGTCTACTCAAGGATCTTTGCAAATTATGCTGCTTTACCACTTTATTAGATTCAACTGCTTGGTTCTGTTCTGAATTATTTTCATCATTCTTCTAGCTATGAGAGTTATGCATCTTACAGCTTTGTGTGATTCCACAGATCTCTACAATCAGACATGTCATTTTGACAACATGAACAAAAGATATTTGAGTGTAAACTTTGTAAAAAGACAGGGAAAAGGACTTAGGAAAGTAAAGGACCAGAATCTACTTAACTAGTGTTCCTAGAAGGTGTTTTTATGTGTCAAGTTCAGAACCATTGCTACCCACTGAAAACCCTTCTTCATTCAATCATTCTTTCATTCATACACACATTCAATAAGCACTTATTAACACCTACCACAGTATAGCTTCTGGAGCTAAGAAAGGAAAAATTAGTTAAAAGAAACTGATTGTTTAGACATTTATTATGTACTAGATGTTTTATCTGCACCCAACAACCCCAGGAAGTAGGAACCACCAGTTTTATTTTACAGATGAGAAAAATAAGGCTCACAGGGGATAAGAAAATTTTCCATTTTCTGTATTAACAAAACTAGCAAGTGGTCAAAACTGGATACGAATTTAGTAATGGCTGGATCTAAACTGTATATACTCTGCCTCTAGAGAGCAGCCTGTCATTTAGGGAATGAAACATGGCAGTAAAGGTGCAAAAAGAGGTGAACACGAATAATATAGACTAGGAAGTGTAATGCTTATTGCTTATGACCTTGCTACTGGAACTGAGATTGAAGGATGTATGTGTCTGTGTGTGTGTATGCATGTGTATTGGAAATGGTAATGTTGGAGATGGAAGGATTAGCTATGGCAGTAAAATCTTTCTGGAGCAAGTCTCTGTTTCTAGGAGACAAATACAAGAATATTTACTACCAAAGATAAATTGGCAGTCAATAAAAAGTGAATATAAGAGAGGTTGCCACATAACCCTCAGATAAAATGAATTTTTAACTTGCCACTTATCATATCCCTCAATGTTTTAGCAAAAGTACTAAATTCTTTCATATGACTGCATCATAGGGGAGGGCTATTTCATTGACAAATCATAGCTGGTGTGTGACTGTGTATCGACCTCTTGGCTTTTTCTGATATCAGCATCTGGGAGCAGTATAACACTGCTATTTTAGCAAATATTCTACCCATGCAATAGCAGCTCTCTGAATGATAGACATCATGCCTGGGGACAAGTCCTTCATCCCTTACTGAACATCTTAGTAAAGTAAACCCTCTTAAAGGATAACAAACATCGTGAATCCAAGCTCATTCTAAAGTGGGCTCCTCTTATACACATCATATTTATACTGACAACTTCTTGCTTCTCTCTGTCCCTTTTTTATGCCTGATCCTCTTTATCATGTCCTTCCTAAGTGCAGAAGCTGTTTCTATAATTCCTTAGCCATGTAATCTTGTGCAAATCATTTAAACTCTTTGTGCCTCAGTTTCACACTGTAAAATGGGAACAATAATATTGCCTACTTCATAAATTTACTGTGAGGACTAAATAAGCAAACCTATCTAAAGCATTTGGAAGCATGTCAATTGCATAGCTAGTGTTAGATAAATGTTTGTGATCAGTCTTATTTTATCAGAGGAAGGGCTGACATAGGTTGAGTAGAGCATGTAAGCTTTGGGCTTAGAGTGCTGCAATGGGTTTTCATTGGCCCAGCTCTGCAGACCCTGAGGCCATGATTAAATGTGTCAGCTGTAGATTTAATTGCAACTCATTAGAATGAATAATGTGCAGAGTTTATTTCCATTTGGCTTGGATCCACATATCCTTCTAACAGTTCCCCTCTTCTATGCACAGAGTTCTCTTTGATTCAAATATTGAAAACCCAACAACCACAGTAGCAACCAAAAGTCAGCTGTGTCCAAGAAAATAATAGGAGCTAAGCAACCAAGGTATCTTGGTTTGGTTTTGTGAATGCCATGTTCTCAGGCACAGAGATAATAACTGTGGGTCGCATGTTCCCCATGGGCTTGCTAGGAAGATCAATCCATGACACTAACTTCCCTGGAGGCAGGTTATTTTTGGAGTTCAGCTCTTATAGCATTAACCAGGTTTTAAATTATGTTATCCTTAGTCAACAGGTTATGGGTAAGTAAACAATAAAAGGCCTTATTCTCTGAGGATTGGGCCTGCTATTTCTGCCCCTTTCAGAAGTTTGACCAAGTGGGAGATTTGGGAATGGAAATCCAGGAGTGCTTTCTGTTCAGCCAGCTCTCTCTCTCTCATTCCTCTTCAGTGGGGTTTTCCATTGTGTTCCTTGTTGCATATGTTTGGTGGGTGAATGCTGATCCCAGCCAATATCTCCCCACTCTGTCACAAATGCCACTCTCATTATCATGTTTAGCAGATAAGGCTGCTGTTCTAGGGCCAGGAGTTCATGCCTTATAATCCTGGTTGACACAGATGGTGTGTGGGCATGGATTCAGAATTTTTGAGTTAGAAAACACTATTACATCACCTCTACAAGTACTATTGAATAGAACTCTCTGCGATGCTGGAAATGGTTTATAATCTGTGCTATTAATATGGTAGCACAGGTGAGCAGAGGGATGTCTGCTAATTCTATGGACAAAATTTCACCAAAAGTTGGATTGAACAAAGCACTTGGTAACCTCATTTTCGGCCTGACAGTTTTTTCTTCTTCAAAGACAGTGTGAGCTCATTCACTTCAGGCCCCGCATCTGGGTGCCTCGGGAGAACTCTAGATGGTAAGATGGTAACTGTTTTCTTGAAAATTTTCGTACAGAATCTTCTGAGGTTTATCAAGAGCCTCAGCAACACCCATGATGAATAAGATCCTGAATGTTTGACACATTTCAAAGCAAATTTTTTTCTTGTCAGGGTTCTGCTGTCTTCTGGGTGGTTTCTTATAAGAACATTAGTATTCATTGAAAGATACATTTTAAAACACTGGAAATTGGCACTACTCAAGCGGAGTGTGGCTAAGGGCTTCAGTAGAAGATTTTTTCAGCTGCCAAGTAGAGAAGTGCAAAAAATAAAATCGCTTCCTGTGATTAGATATACACAACCGCGTGAAATGCAGTATTTCCCAGTTATCTAGCTCTAAGATTGTTATTCAGGCCCTCGATCATGAAACATGTTCTCCTGAACTGTATTGACAAGTGGACCAGAATGGTAGGAAAGACACCAGAGTAATCACAATTTATACCTCTTCCCCTCACTTCTAATTAGCATTAGATGGAGTGGCAGGGAATCAAACCCACTAACCAGCATAGGTGTTGCAGGTGCCATGAGAGTAGATGGAAGATGAAGACTTGAAATCAAATGGAGCAAATGTGCTTCTATTATGGAAGCATGGTAGACAGGGAGAACTCACTCCTTCCTCCATGAACCCAGTGGCAATAGCACTAACTATTATCCTGTCGGATTATGGTGTATAAACCAGGTCTTGCTTCTCAAAATGTGGTCCATGAAGGAGCAGTATCAGAATCACTTTGTTAGAAATCCAGAATCTCATACCCCACCCCAGCCCCAAGACCTACTGAATCAGAATCTGCATCTTAACCAGATCCCCAGGTATTCATTTGCACTAAAGTTTAAGAAACACCGACTCGGAATTATTCTGTAAAAGGCAACATAAACTGGCTCTGTTTAATTTAAACTTCAAGGGGAAATTTATTTAAAAAATTGGGAGGATCTCAAAGAACTAAAAGAGGAGTTGACTGTATCAGAGTCACAAAAAGAAGGAATCTAACACCATGAGAACAAGAAACTTCTCTCTGGAATGTCACCATCAACAAAAAGCAGCTCTACTGATTGTCCCTTCCTTCCTTCATTAAACAAATATTTATTGAATGCCCGCTGTTTGCTCAACACTGTGATAGACAATAGAGATCCAGTGAACAAAACCAAAATAGTCCTTACCGTCATGGGATTTACAGCCTCATGAGGAATGTAGAACAAATACAGAATGTAGAATTGAAGTATTCACACAAATATAAGCATGATTACAACAACTTAAAATTCAAGGAGAGGCAAACGATTCTATTAAAATATATGTAATAGGACAACTTTTTCCTTGTTACCTTTCAAGTTATAATTAGAAGTTACAATTGGGTGTTATAATTAAAAGTATGACTAGGGGTTTACAGGCAACAGTGGGATAAAGAATATTTCACGTGAAGGAAAGGCGTATGCCCTGTGGTTGGGACAGAATGGAGTCCTGTGGAAATAGGTAGGGTTTCAATCACAGAAGGCCTTAAAAGCCACCCGTAAGAGAAATGTTTCTGTTCCACCAAACTTTTACCTTTTCCTGTTTGGCCCACAGCCAGACTTGCAGTCAGGTGCAGCCATCTGAGTGGGTTCTAGCTAATGGAATACAGATGGGACTTGATAAATATCACCTCCAGGCCTGGCCAATAAAACCTCTACTCAGTCTGCACTCCTGTTTGTCTGTGTGCTGGCTATTCCCCCAAACCCTAATTGATGCTGGAGCCTCACATTAGAAGGTTCCTGGTCCCTGCATGGAGCAGACACATTTGCTGCCAACTTCTTTGGATTGGAAACTAAGCAAGAAAGAAGTCTTTTTTAGGTTAAACAACTAATATGTTGGGGCTATTATAGCAGTTAGCTTTACCCTGATTAATACACACATTAATGATTTTTCCCTTTATCCTGAGAGCTGCGAGAAAGCCTTGAAAAGTTTTCAGTGGAAGAAGTACCAGTTTTATATTCTTGGGAGAGAATCTCTCAAGAATGATTTTTTCCTGCATGGATCAGTAATCAATTACGGGCAATCAGCTATGGCCAGGAATCACAGTTACACAGCATAGAATAGGTCCAGTAGGACCTTAGCACTGCCTATTTGGGAACCATTCCTAGAGATGAGGAAAGATTTGTGAGCCAAGCAATTACTCCTATAATATTTTCTCCTATAAAATCCAACCCATGGGTTAAATAGATTTCACGGAGGGTTCAAGAGGAGGGAGAGATTGTGACTCAAGCATGAGCAAAGCACCTTTCTGCCAGGACAACGGTCCTCAAACCGTGGTCTCATAGCAGCACTAAATCCTAATTGGAAAAATGCAGATCATCAGGCCTTCCCCCAGACCTACCTGAATCAGATAGATTGCTGGGGAGGACACAGCAATCTATTTCTATGGTTTAGCAAGCCTTCCAGGTGATTCTAATGCATGCTATAATTTGAAAACTCCATGTGGTAAGCTGATAATGGTAATTAAATGTGGGAAGAAAACATATGCAAGAAGTTGCAGTTTACAAAAGCATTTTCACATATATTGCCACCTTTTAATATCATAAAGTTCTCCGATGGCTTTCCTGTAATTTTTTTAATTCCTTCTATGCTCTTCCAAAGGGATTGTAAACTGTTTTCTGGAGGACGAAAGTGAGGTAAAAACAAGCAAAAGAAATTGAGTTTCTTTTGGAAACCTTGGAAATGGGCAGATCTCTCTAGAATAAACTGGGGGAGTCCTTTTAAATGGGAAGAAAGGAGGGTGTCTGTAGGCTCTTTCACCATGAAAGCCCTGAGTCTCAGGCTGGCCTTGCCTCCCTAGCCCCACACCTCACCCTATCCCCACAGCAGCTCCTCTCATTTGCAACCCAGCAACAGAACTGGATTTGGGTCGGAAGTCTGGGCACTAGTCTTAGATCCATATTTAGACAATAAATGTCCTTGGGCAAGTTCATAACTTCCTGAGGTTTTATCCACAGAGTGGAAGGATTGTTCCATGTATATGAAAGCTGGGGGGAACAATGGGCTACTGTGTGCACTCAAGTCAGTGGTGGGAAACTGAACGGAAGGTACGACCATTCAGAGCAGAGTCACTTCTGAGCTGTGTGGGGTACTGGGATCTCAGGAGCCCCTTGCTGTGGTCCCTCAGTAACTGTAGAGGCCATCAGTATCATGACTTGTGTCTTGGGCTGCACATCACCATGGAGCCCAGCCAGAGCAGACCTAGAGAAGGTACAGCCCAGCATCCTGCACAGATTTGCTAGGCAATGAGGAACTTTTTATGGCTTCCTGCTTATTTTGTTGTTGGGGTTTTCTTTTCTTTTTTTTTTTTTTCCTTTTTAATTTATTTTTCTTAATTGACCCATCCTAACTGTATATATTTATGGAGTACCATATGATGTTTGGGTACATTCGTACTGTGTGCATTTATCATATCAGGACACTTAGTATACCCATCACCTCCTTATTAGTGTTTTTATGGCTCCCAAGGCACTTGAGCAAAGGGCAATAAGTAGCCTTTAAAGGAATTCCAAACTATACATTTCTGACAACATACAGAAAGAGGATAGAAAAACAAACCATGACAATGTTTCCAGCACAGTCTCCCAGGAATGAGTTTGGGACTTTGGCCTGGCAGAGTGTCCAAGTGTTCTGTCTTCTCTATCTCTCTCTCTGCTGCTCCCACCTCATTCATTCTTGTGCCAAATCTGTCCCCTTCCAAAAGGGCTTTTCCATTTTCTCTCACCCACTCACAAAGGACTCTCCTCTGATCTTTTATGTTTGTGCCAGATCCAGAGTGAAACCAGTGCTGCAGAAAACCTAACTGAAGCTTCTTGCTAAGTTTTCCGATAATCAGCACCCCCTTCCTTGGTTCCAAGTTTGTTTTCTGCCCTTCTCTCTTTTCCTTTACTTGTCAGTGTAATAATAAAAACAAAAACTAACCCTGATTGAGGGTTTCCTATGTGCTAGGTACTGTTTTCAGTACTTCACATATGTTTTTCCCTTTTAACCTTCACTACCATAGTACAAGGTAGATATCATCGTCTCATTTTAAATTCGAGGAAATGGAGGCCCAGTGAGTTGAGTAGCTGTCCCACCATTGCATGGACAACATGCAGCAGAGCCCAAATCAGAATCCATGTTTTATCTCTCTTTACAGCCCTGACCACTTTGTCTCCTTCACCTTGTCTCCTCTGTGGACATCACCACTTCAGCTACATGTAAATTCAGAAATTTATGCTCTGTTCTTTGCCACTAGTAGAGATTATCAATGGTAAGCCATATGCAGTGATGTTCTTCTGACAAACACATTGGCTGTGAATGCAAATTTAATGTGACCAAACCAGAATTCAAACCCAGATGATATCTTTTGTACTGGAGAGGCACCAAAGAATTTTATTCTTGTTTTATTTTTTAGAGTGAAATTTATTTAATTACAAAAAACAATAAAATTATTTTATTTAAAATGTTTCTTCATATGTATATAGTAATGGTAGCAAGCATTTATATGATGATTTCAGTGTCCCACGCCTTATTCTAAGCACTTTGTATATTATAATTTAATTTTACTGCACCTTATGATACAGGCACTATTACTATCTCTGTTGTACAGATAAGGAAACCACAGTGCAGAGAATTTCTGTAATTGCTGGAAATGGGATTTTAACCCATAGAGTCTGACTCCAGAATCCATGTGCTTAACCTCTCAAAGTTCTCCATTCTCCCCCACATCACTGTCCCTTTCCCCTCCCTTCCCTGTCACTTGTTTTCAAGGTAAGGAGGGCATGCACACAATCCCCAGTAGGCCAAGTGCTGACTTTAACGATTGTTTTTTCCCATATTTCTCTTCTCTTTTCACAGTCTTCTACTTGTATTATCTGAAGGAGGGTTGGTGCCCATTTTTGATCAAAGGTGGCAAATATTTGGTACTTAGAGTCTCTTTTTCCCCAGCTTTCGGGCCTGGTTGCCAGTTCTGGGTCAACAGGAAAAGTTACACTCGGTTTTCTGCAATGCTTACTGAACATCTATTATGTGATAGGCCTTGTGTGAAGGGCTGAAGTTCAAATGTGTATCAGTCAGGGTCTCTGTCCTGAAGAAAATGCTAGTTTTGTTGGAGAAATAAGAAAAGCAGCAATTGCTCTAAAGTAAGGTGAAATATGTCAGTCCTCTTGCAGAAGGCCTAGTTTGCTATGGAAGTTTGGCAGAAGCATTCTAAGCAGTAAAACCATAAAGAAGACAACATTTAATTTGGTTGGGGGAGGATGAGTAGATAGAACCTCGTGAACCATTTTCCTCTTAGGCCGTTAAGGCCATTTCAAATCATTTAATCTGGACCACCTGAGTTCCCAGAGGAGGAGACAAACTCAGAGGTCAAAGTTTCTCTTCCAAGATTGCATGGTGTTTGAGCCAAGATTCACTAAGATCCTGACTTGTAGGCTTGGGTTCCTTCTTTTCTACCTTGCGGTTCCCAAATGTTGCAGCACCTCCCAGTTCCAAGGCCATCTCCTAAGTACTGACCATCCTAACCTTGATTGGTTTTTCAGGTCGGATGAGATCAGGAAATTGACGCCTGTATGTATGCTTTAATTTTATTTAAGGACATCTAGACCCTTATCTTTTCTTGGTGACATGCCAAAAATGATCAGTCACAGCTCAGTAATTCCCTCTGCTGGCTCTTTAAAAGTCCAAGGATAAATAATGTTCACTTCCAACCTCCATATGTCTGTTACACATTGCTTTCTTTTCTTACATTTTCTATCAACATACCCAATCTCCTTTGCACTCTTGACTCTTTCTCCTCTCTGACATTTTAATTACAATCATGCATAAGCACTGATGAAAAATAGCAAATTTCAATAATTCTTCTCCAATGTTATTACTTAACTTTGCAGAGCGCTATATGTTTGCGGAGCACTTACATGCTAATTAACATCCTCACCAGCCCTTTTGGAAGGGTGCCAGGCTGTTTATTTCTAGGTCTTAAGTAGTAAACTTTGATAATAATGACCTGATAGGAACAGAAGGGACTTCAAGACATCACAGAAGTGTGTACCTTGCTCCCAGAAAAGCCCGAATTGAAACTGTCCTGGAGTCTCTCCCAGCTTCTAATGTTCATTTCCCTCTCACACTTTGTGCTCCTAAATTCTCTAGGAGCTACTGATACCAATCTCTGCCTTTAATCCCTTCTTGACAGACAAAAATCTGAGGTATGAACTTCTTGCATTTTAATTTTGATTTCTCAAATTTATCCATTAGAAGTCAGCATCTCCATATGGTCACATTATGAACTAGGTGGGAAGTCACTATGACCTCTGTTGGATAGCGCTGTCAGGAACTGGATTTTATGAATTCACTTTGTGAGATTTTAGATACAGACTATCATAGAAAAGAAATGGAAAGGGGAAGAGAAGTTGCATGTATTGCATAGCAGCTATGGCCTCTCATTTTCTAGACACTGTACATACTTGATTTCCTTTAGTCAACATGATAGCCATCCTTGATAAATATTTTTATTCCTATTTTTAGAAGTGAAGAATCTAAGGCTAAGAAAAATTCAGTAATTTCCCCAAGGTCAAACAGTCCTGAAGTGATATACTGTAGTGTAAAGCAGGATTGGGTTGACTCCAAAACCAATCCTCTTTGTGACACAACAGTCCTAAGAGCTTTGAGAAACCTTGGGATTGAGGGTTGTAGAGGACACCTCTAATTGTTGTCTTCTCAGCACCCAATTCTCCTTACCTGGAAACAACACCTGAGCTTCCCATGGAGAATCAAACTGCTCCTGCTTTCAGTCCACATGTTGTGGCTGGGGCTACTCACCCTTCTCTTCAAGTTAAAGGTATGAGCGTATGTGTCAGCAATGGCCAATCAGAGCACCACATCTCGCTAAACAAAGATTAGTTCAAAGATGAAGAAATGGTCCACTCTGGGCCAATGAGAACCTTTTGTGGACAGAATCATGGCCACCGGAGATGTCCGTGTCTCAATTCCTGAAACCTGTGAGTATGTTATCTTTCATAGCAGAAAGGACTTTGCAGGGATGACTAGGTCTTGAAATGGGGAGACTATCTTGGTTTATCTGAGTGGGCCCAATGTAATCATGAAGGTCCTTATAAGAGGGAGGCAAGAGGGTCAGAGTGAGAATATATCGTCAGGTAGGATGTATATACATGTATGCATATAAAATTATTATAAGAATTTGGGTCATGTGCTTATGGAGGCTGAGGAGTCTCAAGATCTGCAGGACGAGTTGGCAGTCTGGAAGCCGGGAGAGCTGGTGGTGCAGTTTCAGTGTGAGTCTCAAGTCCTGAGAAACAGGAGGGCCCATCTTGTAAGTTTCAGTCCAAAAGCCGGCAGGCTTGAGACCCAAGAAAAGCTCATGTTTCAATTCGAGTCTGATGACAGAGAAAGACCAATGTTATAACTCAAAGTGGTCAGGCAGGAGGAGCTCCCTCAATCTCAAGGGATGGTCAGACTTTTGTTCTGTTTGGTCCTTGAGCTGACTGGAGGAGGGCCTCCCACACTAGGGAGGGCAATCTGCTTTACTCAGTTTACCAAAGTAAATGTTAATCTTATCCAAAAGCATCCTCACAGAAACACCCAGAGTAATAATGTTTGACCAAATATCTGTACACCTGTGACTCAGTCAAGGTGACACATAAAATTAACTATCACATAGAGAATGAGATGTGGTGACAGAAATAGAAGTCAGTCAGAGAGAGAGAGAGAGAGAGAGAGAGAGAGAGAGAGATTTGAAGATATTATGTCACTGGCATTGAAAGTGGAAGAGGAACTTTGAACAACAACAAAAAAATCCTGTCAGCCTGTAGAAGCTGGAAAGCTCAAGGAAACATATTTTCCCCTAGAGGCTTCAGAAGGAATGCAGCCTTGCTGAACCATTTTAACTTCTGACTTCCAGAGTTATAAAATAATAAATTTGTGCTCTTTGAAGCTTACAAGTTCGTGGTAAATTTGTTACAGCAGCAATAGGAAACTGATACAAAGGCCTATTTACAACTTTTTCCAGAACTGTAGGGAATAACTCTTCTTCCATAAGGGTTCTAAGCAAGTAGAATGCACGCTAGGAGCTGCTGATGATAATTGTTGCCTCCACTCTGGGAAATTCCATCTGTGAATACGGTCAACCAAAAGAAAAGAAGAACACTTAGGTAAATATATACAGATTTTAAAAATTTTATTGTGGTAAGAACACTTAACATGAGATCTACCCTCTGAATAAATGTTTAAGTGTGCAATACATTATTGGTGACTATATGCACAATGTTGTACTGTAGACATCTAGAACTTATATTGCTTGACTGAAATTTATATCTATTGATTAGTAACTCTCCACTTCCCCCTCTCCCTCACCTCCAGCAGTTACCATTCCATTCTTTGATTCTATAAACTTGACTATTTTGATCCCTCATGTAAGTGGAATTACGAAGTATTTGTCTTTCTATGACTGGCTTGTTTCTTAGCGTAACATCCTTAAGTGTCATCCATGTTGTCGTATATTGCAGAATTTCCTTCTTTTTAAGGCAGAATATTATCCAATTGTGTATATATATATATGTGTGTATATGTATGTATCCATCTATCTATCTATCTGTCTGTCTGTCTGTCTGTCTGTCTGTCTGTCTATCTGTCTATCTATACTACATTTTCTTTATCTGTTCATCGGTCAAGGGACGTTTAGGTTGTTTTCACATCTTGTCTATCGTGAATAGTACTGCAATGAATAGAGGAGTGCTAATATCTCTTTGAGATTCAGGTTTTGAATCTCTCAGATAAGTACTCAGAAGTGTGAATCCTGGATCACATGGTAGTTCTATTTTTAATTTTTTGAGGAGCCTCCATACTGTTTTCCATCACAGCTGCACCATTTGTATTCCCACAAGTATTGTGTAAGGGTTCTAATTTTCCACATCCTTGCCAACACTTGTGGTCTTGTTTTTTTGGTAATAGCCATTCTGAGAGGTGTGACATAATATCTCATTGTGATTTTAATTTGCATTTTCCTGACGATTAGTGATGCTGAGCATTTTTTCAACATTTGTATGTCTTATTTGGAGAAATGTCTATTTGTGTCCTTAGCCCATTTTTTAAAACGGGCTGTTAGTATGAGTTTTTTACTATTGAGTTGTAGGAGTTCCTTATATATTTTGTAGATTAACCCTTTATCAGATATTGGTCTCCAAGTATTTTCTCCCATTTTACAGGTTGCCTTTTCACTCTGTTGATTGTTTTCTTTGCTGTGCACAGAAGATATACAGGGTTCTTATGTTTGAACATCTGGAATGAATCATGCCTGAAGACTGATACCTGAGACGTTTCAATTCCATTAGCCAAATTCAACCAATTTTAGAAAGGTTTCTGCCACTTCTGAGCTAAAAAATTTTGACTAAAATAAGGGTGTAGACTTTGATGCTTTCTTACTGTGTCAATATAGCTAAGCTGTAACTATTTAAAATTCCCTTCCCTGTACGGTTTTAGTTAGGGAAGCCCACAGAGAGATTTGCATGAGATCTGGAGATGGAAGCAAAGCAGCATTCACGATGCTCTCAAGATCCGTGCAAGGCACTGGGTATTGTTGCAGCTCACGCATGTTGTCACTGATCTGCCATCCCATCTTGTTGGTATGTGGCAGGAGGGCCAGGCCTGCAGCTACTCCAGCTGCTGCTGAATCTCCTTCAGCCTCTCAGATGCCTGGGCCAGGTGCATGTGCCGGCTGTGCAGCTCTGTGGCAAAGCTCGTTCCCTCCTCCTGGAGACCACCCACATCATTAAATCTGGAGGTGGTGAGAAACAAACATCAGTTCCAATATGCCCTCACTCTCCTCGACTTCATGTCTGGCTTTTATTTCTGACTATTGGCTCTGTTGTCCACAGCCCACGCAGCAGCAGATCAGTCATGTCACCTGGCCACTTGGGCTGGAGAAGGACATGGTCTGAGCATGGTTCTACAACAGGTGCCAGAAGGGCAAATGATCAAGGAGTGACTGTTCACAGTGAGAAGGCTTTGAGGCTGCTGAGTCTCCTTTCTCAGGAACACCAGTATCCTTTCCTCTAATCCTAGGGCTGCACTTTAGTACCCCAGGCTATGGGAGCCTTCACTTCACTATTCTGTACTCCTCAGCCCCTTTTCTGGAGGTTCAGCCTTTCCCTGTCTCTGTCACCACTCTGAGCTCTCCCATGTTTTCAAACTGAGGTGCTTGCCCTTCCTAGAAAAAGGAAGAAGCTAAGGAAAGAGGGCTTGGAGTAGGTACCTGGGCTTTTAATAGTTAGTTCTTCATTCACTAAGGAATGAATTGGGAACACAAAGGGTAGGGGCAGGGAAATTTGGGGGAGCTGATTGGAGGGAAGGTGCATATCAGTGACACTCTTGATCTTAATTCCCACATCACTCATCACTTCGTTCTTAAATAAAGAATCCTGGGACGCAGTACCAAAAGCAAAAGGAAAACACACCAGATACAGAGGCCACAACCTTACATAGGCTTTTCCACCGGTCCCACAATTACATAAAGTCTAACCCCTATGAATCCCTTATTCCATGTCACACATAATTGTTTTACTTTCCCGTCAAACACCAACTGGCATACATACCAAGACTGCCCATACAGGTCATCAGCAGCTGGCATCAGCTAAACAGATTTTAGCAACCAGAATAAATTTAAATGGTTGGACAAGAGATTTTAATACCAGCCACAAACTGCTCTTCTATGGCATAGAAATTTGTTAGATGACCAAACCTCACCAAAGCAGTTTGTAAATATGGGTGATATGATGGAAGTTTAAGAAACAGGGAAAGCTAGAGGCAACCAAAGATCTTTCCAAATTATGTGCAAGGTGGGACTAAGTAATTCTTTATCAGAACATAATTGAAATCTAGGATTCTTGGTTTCTATTTTGTGCTACAGTTTAGGTTTCCATTTCTTTGTAATGCTCCTTTTAAGTTTAGTATTTTCTCCATTACATCCAGGCAGCAATTTTAGGTTATTTTCTAGGGAAACAAAACCTGTTAGCAGAGAGATTTCAAAAAATTTGAATAAGAAACATTGAGTGTCCAAACACAAAATAGCTCCTAGGTGCACCAGTGTTTCCTGTTTGCCCTGCTGCAGGTCTGTTATCTGCCCTTTCTGGCATGCTTCTTTTCTCTCAGTGTGCTGATTCCTGTAGATGGCATGTCCTAGTTTTCCTTGCTGACTGGCTTCCAGTGGGTTGGGACCAGTGGGAGATACTGTGTGTATTCTTCTCTGCTTTGGCATTGCAACTGTAGGGTATAGCTCCCACCAAGTGGATCCAGTCCACTGTCCCTCCTCTCAATGGATTTCAGTAACGCTATTTCCTACTTTCTACAGGTAAAATCGACAGCACCTAGTGTGATGGTGTAAGGAAGATGGGTGACATGTGGAGATGACCTGAGCCCAATTCACCTGAGCTCATTCAGCCCATTGGACTCATAGCTTGTAGTAGACCTGCCAAGCCAATTAAATTTATATCAGCTGAACCACAGCCAGACTGCAAATGTATGAATGAGCCCAGATGAGACCAACAAAGCTGTCCTAGTCAACTTTCAGATGCATGAGAAATATAACTTATCTTTGGATGCCACTGGGATTTTGCAGTTGTTTTTTATGCACCATTATTACTATAAGAGCTGACTGACACAGGAACTTCCTGCATTCTAGACAGAGGGTTTGAGAGGAGAGCACATATAAAAATCTACAGCGAAAGGGAGCATGCCAATGTATTAATTTCCTAGGAATGCCCTAATAAATTACCACAACTGGGTGGCTTAAAACAACAGATATTTATTCTCTCACAGTTCTGGAAGCCAGAAGTCCCAAATTAGGGTTTCAGCTGGGCTACGCTCTCTTCATAGGCTCTCAGGAAGAATTCTCCTTTACAACTTTCCTCTTCTGGTGTCTCCTGGCATTCCATGGCTTGTGGCAGCATAACTCTAAACTCTGCCTCTGATTTCACGTGGGTTTCTTCCCCATTTTTCTGTATCTTAAATCTCCTTCTTCTTTGTCTCATAAGAACACTAGTCATTAGATTTAGGGTTCACTTTAAATCTAGGATGATCTCGTCCTGGGATCCTTAACCTACTTACATCTACAAAGATAAAGTCACATTTACAATACTAGAGGTTAAGACTTAGACATCATTTTGGGGAATACCATTCAACCCACTACAGCCAATATGAGAAACTGAAAAAAATTTGGTAGAGTGGGACTCAATACCTCACCTATTTAGTGGTGACATCAACAGTAACCTAACTCATAGAATTATTGGGAGGATTAAAGAGTTCATCATGTAAAAAACATTAAAAGAGTATCCGGCATATGGCAAATGATCAGTAAACATTAGCTATCATCACCATCATTCTTAGTTACTGTTATTTATTTTTATTATTGCTATTGTCATCATCATCATAGTTTAGAGAATTATTACTGCTTTATCAACTTCAAAGAATTATGTGAAAATGAGATATTAATTGGCAAAGCATTTTTGAAAAGTGTTAAGTATCAAAATAATTTATAATGTTGAATAATGTTCTGAAAATTCTCACGCATATATTTTTAATAAAGCAAATCACATTAGACCTGAAGTGGGTACTACATGGGGACACACGGTAGGTAAATCTTTTTAAAGTGAAGAACACCCCATATGATTTTTTTTTCAATGAATCAGACTTTGTATAAAGCAGTTGGCAAAAAGAGGAACACATCTGCTCACTCTGCTGTTCCTGCAACATGCTACAAAATTGACTTAAAAGTGAAACTTTTTATTAAAATAACAAATTGAGAAAAGAACACAGCTAGTATTCTTCTTGGCTAGAAACCTTGGGAACCCTAAATACTCCCACATAAATATATCATTGTCAGATTTTCTTATGTAAATGCTTATTTATCTTCTTTTGGGGTGTCTTTTTGTGAAGTATGATTTTTGAAAGCATTTTAAATGCTCCCCTATGGTTTTTTCAGTAACCTTCTCAAATGGGACTGGGAAATGTCCTTTTTGCTTAACAGTAGGAGGAAATAACTTATTTCATCTTCTAAAATATAAACATTAGGTTTTATTGATGAAACATAAACTAAATAGGACTCAGGGTTGCTGTTTCTCATCTGGTTTTACTCAAGGGCTCAAAAAGTACTGGTATTTCAGGCCCTATGCCAAGGGCTGCAGCAGGAATTCAAATAAGTTTTTCTTTACTTTCCAGTACATACATACAGTTAAGTTTGGGACACAGATGAGAACATACGCAAGCACAGAATAGTGTAATGAACATCTTCGTGGTTCTGTTTAGAAAGAGCTATAGGAACACAGGGACAGGCATCCTGATAAATGGGGTGAGGAGAATGAACTCCACCAGAGGGAACTGCTGCAGAAGTTGAGCTTTGAAGGAAAGGGAGCTAAAGCCCTGTCATGGAGAGCAGGCAGCAATGTCAGAGAGCGGGAACTGCATGTGCATATGTACATACATGGGATAGAGCCCACCGAGGTCAAGGATTTTGTTTTGATCAATAAATATTTGTTAAAAGAATTTCAGGAATGAGAATCTGGAGGGTGGGGGCCAGTAAAGACCTTGCTTGCTGCTGAGTGGTCATCAGGGGCCATGCCAAGGGACGGCAACTGTGTAGAGATGCCCAAGTCTTCTTCAAGAAGCACCTCCTTAACAGAAGACTGCATTAAGAATTTACAGATGTGGCATCACCAAATATGTGCTGAGAAACTGAAAGAAACTTCTATTATCAGAAATGAAAAGGCAGATTTTACATATCCATGCCAAAGGAAATACTGAAATAACTTTCTAGTTTCTTTAGAGATAAATTATAAGAACTTTGTCATATGAGGAAGCAATTAAAGTATATAGTCAAAAACATAAGGAAAAAAATGCATTGGAGAGGTATACCAGATAAAATAGTGATGATGATGATGATGATGATAATAATAATAATACATTTTTCTGGATTTAGGGATATTTATATTTGTCAGATTTATAAAATGATTAATTTCCTGAGATTTCTTAATTAATTCTAAATAAATATTTGCTTTTATACTTGTTTCATTTTGTAATTTTGTTTAAATCATATTGAGGAATCATTTATGTAAAATAAAACACATCAATTTTTTTTTTTTGGTCTTTTTCCGTGTCCAGCAACGGATCGCAACCCTCAGTGTCGCCCCCGTACCGGACCGGGACCGGCAACGGGATCGCAGCCCTCGAAAACACATCAATTTTAAGTGTACTGTTGAATAAGTTTGACAAATTTGACAAGTGTAACCACCTTCTCATTCAAGATTTAGAACACTGCCATCACCCCAGAAAGTTCTCATCTGTTCTTTTGAAGTAAGACACCTTCCATCCCCAGCCCTGGGCAACTACTGATCTGCCTTCACTATAGATTAGTTTTACCTATTTTAGAGCTTCATGTAAGTGACATAACACACTGTGTATTCTCATATTGGCTTCTTTAGCTCAGCATAATGTTTTTTTGAGACTTAACCATATTTTTGTGTGCATCAGTAATTCACTCATTTTCATTGCTCGGCAGTAGATCACTGAGTGAATATACCATTATTTTAATCTGTTTACTTCTTGATGGACATTTGGGTTGTTTTCAGTTTGGGCAATTATAAATAAAGCTGCTATGAAACTCTTGGCTGGTCTTTTTGTGGGCATGAGTTTTTATTTTGGGGAGGAATTGCTTTGTTATAGGGTAAAAGAATGGTTACCTTTATAAGAAATTGCCTTGCTGACACCCAAAGTGTTTATTTCTTTCTCCCCTCCTATTGGCAATGTCTAAGATGAAAAATGGACATTGTTTTATATATTTGATTCTTTCTTAAAGAGAGACACTCAAATCACTTAAGCATTAAATCCTACAAAACCTAGGCTTCCCTATTAAGTAGGAGCATTGGATCCAAGACTCTAGATCCCTATACTATGTGGAGAAAAAAAGAAGAGGGGAAACAGAGCCCCCAGAATACCAGCAGTCTTCTGGGTGAATCTCACAAAAGCGCTGTGAGATTATTAATTTCAGGTGCCAGCTTGGCTAGGCCATGCTACCCAGATATTTAGTCAAACATTATGCTAGAAGTTTCTGTGAAGGTATTTTTTATATGAGATTAAAATTTAAATCAGTAGACTTTGATTGAGTAAGTTACTCTCCATAATGTTATTAGGTGTCATCTAATTGGTTGAAGGCCAGAATAGAAAAAAAGAACTGATCTTTCTAAGAAGAGTGAATTTGGCCAGCAGACTGCCTGCCGATTTGAACTGCAGCATGGACTCTTCCCTGGGTCTCCAGCCTGCCAGCCCACCCTGCAGATGTTGAGGATTTGGATTTGTCAGCTTTCGCTGACAAATTAGGTGAACTAATTCCTTAAAATCTCTCTGTTTCTCTCTCTCTCTCTCTCTCTCTCTCTCTCTCTCTCTCCTACCCCCACCCACCCCCACCCCCACCCTTTGTTCCTCTGGAGAACCCTAATACATACTTTACCTCTCATCTGGGATCCTGGTGGCTACAGCATTCAGAACAGACACCTCTCCATTTCCTCTCTTCCCCAAGTCCAAGTTACTATCCAACCCAGTAAAAAAAGTCCTTCTGTTAGTGTTTTGAACACTTGCAGAAAGGTAAAACTCACTGTACCTTAGAACAAGCTTTCATCCCCACAGCAGAAACCCTTTTAGTTGATCACATGGAGAACTTTTGTTCTTTGCATTGGGAACATTAATACGCTTTTCTAAGCAGGACAGTCTTCACGTGTACTTCCTGCACCTGTCCCTCCGTATCAGCTTCTAAAGCAGCTACTTTTTTCTCCTTTTCTCACTGCGCTGCCCACACAGTGTAGTCAATACAGACAGCTGTTAAAGTAGGGTAAGTAGGAATTACTATTGCCACTGCATGCCTGCACACATTGGGTCTGGATACAAATTGTCACTTACTACCCTGGTCCTGCTTAACAGTGCAGCAAGGGACACAATGAACACAAAGAACGCCAATGCAATTAGATCTGAGCTAAAATGAGCACTGCCTGTAAAAGCTACTAAAGGCTTCACTAAGACGGCAATTCTGGGGAGGGAAAAGCTTTCCCCTGCTTTGTAGCTGGGCACTGAGGATCACAGACCTTGCCATCAGCCCAACTCCGAACCTTACCCACACAGAACTGGATTCATTGCTATTTCTGCCTTAACACTGAGCTGGATGGTCTTGCAGCTGTGATCTGTGAAGTCAGTGAAGCTGTAATGCTAAGATTTTCTTGTAATGCTAATGACAGTCATTCTCCTGTGGCTTTCCTCATCACCATCCTCAGGTTACCTAACAATAGCATTTATGCCAATATGTTTCTCTGTACAAAACTGCACCCACTTTTCTTTGTCTAAAAGGTAAGAGTTAAGCTAATCACTCAGTGTGAGGCACCCAGAAGCAAAACTGGAAACCTGCTGACACCTAGATAGATGTTTATTTTTCAGCATTAAAATTTTCTCATGTTTTAAATTTTCAGGGAGAATATAGACAGTATAAAGGCTGTGGTGAGAGGTTATATTACAGACAGAACTTCCCCAACATCAGGTAATCCTTTTGTTAGGAAGGGACAAGATCCCTGGGGCTAATGCATGACAAAGAAGAAGTATTCTGCTGCTACTGCAAACAAAACATCCAGGCAGTCTTGTTTCCAATATGTCATTCCTGGGACTCTGGGAGTACTATTTCTGAAGGTGAGGTGCAATCTGTCTTTTGTAACAAGAAAGTTAGGTGCTAGGCTCTTTGCCGCTTCTTCTTCTTCTTCTTCTTTTTTTTTTTTTTTTGGTCCATTTCTTTGAATTTTAGGTTTTTGCTATGTTGTACTATATAAGTTCTCAGAATGAAAGTCTGAAAACTTCTTTGAATCCTCGCTTTGCCCCTGGAATATCTACACGACCTTGTTAGTCAATCTTTCTCAGACTTGTCTTTCTCATCTGTAAATTAAGTGCAATAATAGCCATCTCAAAGAGTTTCTTTGAGATTAAATAAAATCGTTACGAAATGGTTGCCTTCCGATCACTGGCAGAGATGGCTCAGTGATGATCCACAGTCTTCCCTTCCAAAGAAATTGAGGGGAAATGATTATCCATCCAGGAACTACATTACCCATCTCTCTTGCATCTAAGGGGAAAGGGTCATGTAAGTAGTTTCATCTAATAGTATGTGAGTGGAAGTGATGTATATGCACATCTTTGGTCCTACCTGGCTAAGCATACCTGTGCAACTTCCTCATGCTTTTTTCCCTCTACCTTTTGACTGGAGGATGCCCAAGGAACCTTGGTGCTACCAGATGGAGGTAAATGCATCTCTAAGTCCATTCTCACATAGGTGTTACCCAAAAGAGCCTCACCCCACAGTGGACTTTTCAGGAGTGTGAAGGAAAAAATTTTTTATTGCATTAAAACACAACTAATTTCAGGTTATTTGTTATAAAGTTAGCATAGTCTAATTAATAGATGTAGTTATTTTTATTTCTATAGGTGAGTCACCAATGTATTATTCACCTAGCCACTAACATCATTTCACATTTTTCTTTACACACCAGCACGTAGGTGATAGGCTTTAACATAGTTTAGTGTTAACAGGAGGTATCAAGAGGTTTTTTATTAAGTAGGTAGAAAGTTGTTTAATGACACTATAAACTTTATGAGGGCACCAATTATTTATATCTCTTTTCCTCCATTTTATTAGTACCTAGTATAGTGTAGGTGCTTAATAAATATTTATTGATTAAATAATGCATTAGTCAGAGTAGGATAATTACTGCATAGCAAACATATCTAAAATCTCAGTGATTTGACACATTTGAAATTTATTTTCTGTTTATGTATCAGTTCAGTGTGATGGATTACTTTCCATGTGGAGATTCTGGAGAACAAGATCCTTCCACATTCTGACTATAGCATTTCATAGACTCTTAGAGTCCTCTCCTGCATCATTTTGTGCATCTAGGAAAAGGAAAAAGATCACGTAGGATCATGAGAAAGGGTTTTATTGGCCCGGCCTGGAAGTGATGCATTTCACTTCTGCCACATTTCTCTGGCTAGAACTTGTCACTTAGACACATCTAGCTGCAAAAGAAATTGGGAAGTGTAGTTTAACTATGAGCCCGGGAGCACTGTGTTAGTATCCCATTGCTGCTACAACAAATTACCACAACTTTAGTAAAAACAGCACGGCTTTATTATCTTTCACTTCTGGAGGTCAGAAGTCTTAAAATCAAGGTGTTGGCAGGGCTGCATTTCTTCTAGAGGTTCCAGCAAGAAATCCATTTCCTTGCCTTTTCCAGCCCTGAGAGGCTTTCTGCATTCATTGGCTCATGGCCCCTTCCTTCATCTTCAAAGCCAGCAAGGTAGAATCTTCAATCTCCGTCTCTCTCTCTGATGTCTGCTTTTGTCATCACATGTCCTTCTTTCGCTCTGACCCTACTGCTTTCCTCTTATAAGGACACTTGTGATTACATTCAGATCACCCAGATAATTTAGGAAAATGTTCCCATCTCAAGATCCTTAACTTAATTACATTTGCATATTTTCTTTTTGTATGTAAGGTCACATGTGTACATGTTCTAGGAATCAGGACATGGACATCTTGGACATTCTTGGGGGCTTCATACTGTCAACAACAAGGGGTAAACAGTTTATGGTAAATATATAGCAGCTTCCACCACAGATGAATGAATTAATTATGAGAAGATATAAAGTATTGCCCTGAGTAGGCAGGGAGATCATCTTTGACTTTTTCCAACCCATTATAGTGCCCTGGCAAAGCGATTAGGATTTAAAGAAAGACTAGTCTGAGAAATTCAAACAAGAATAAAACAGGGCTTCAACCTGGAAGAAAAGTGTCCAGCTCCTGGAGCTAGAGAGTAATGTGGGTTTTTTTTGTTTTTAAACAAGTATGAGGCAGTAACCAATTGCTAGATGTCCTTTGGCTTTCCGTCTTGTCTAAAATAAGTACAGGTGTCTCTGCCTCTCAAAATTCTTCCAAGACACAAGCCATGATTCACATGTAGTGCTTCAAGTGGACCTGAAAAACCAAGAGTTCCATAGCAGAATGACCCAAAGAGCAAAATATGTTTAGAACTGTGTTGATTTTACAAATTATAATTTAAAAATATTTGTTCACAAATTTAGAGGCTTTCCTAACACTAATTAAAATACTCTTATTAACCTTTGGCAGGCAACTGTTGTTTTTAATTTGAGAAAAACAAAATTATAATTTAAAAATATTTGTTCACAAATTTAGAGGCTTTCCTAACACTAATTAAAATACCCTTATTAACCTTTGGCAGGCAACTGTTGTTTTTAATTTGAGAAAAACAAATCTAGAAAAAATGTTTGGAAGCATTAATGAGGAAAAAGTAGACTTTACAAAAAAACTTTATGACTTTATCAACTTTGCATACATATGACTATCAACTTTGCATACATATAGCATCAAATTGACTAAAATCAAGAAAGTAATAATTATCATTATCACTCAACTTCATAATATTAGAAATATTACATAAAACTAACTTTAAAAAATAACAGCTGTTTTTACCTTTTCCAAATGTTTGGCTAGATCTGAATTCAGTGGTTCTTTTTCACTCTCCTAAGTGAAAAGCCTTGATTGGCCAAGGTTCTTAATCACTGACAACAGAATCCACTATAGCTAATGATCATAAAGAGATATGAGAGGGTATTAAGTAGTTCGCAGGAATTAAGGCTTAGGTGTTACTCAGTAAAGAACAATGCGAGCAAGTGAAACAAATCATGTCATGGAGTTCTTTAGTAGAAACACACCACTGATACCACCTACCACTCACCAATGTGATATCAAGGGCTGGACCTCACAATGTTCTCTATGGTCCAGAATAAGCAGGTACCTGCTTGCCAGACATAGCATCTTCTCGTGTGGAACACTGCTTCAATTTGCTCCCTTCCCCTCTCTGACACGTGGGATTGTGTCTGTGTGGTAAAACTTAGTTCACCTATGGATTTCTACCTTCATGGGAATTTTAAAATGCAGGTTTTAGTTTGACAGACTCTATAGTTCAGGAAAGCAGGCTACAATCTATTGAATCATGAGATCTACAGTAGGTGTCATGAGTATTAGACTTTCCTCTTCATAGTCCCTCCCACCCACCCCCCAAAATAAAGCATACACTGGATTGAACATGTAGAGACATGTATCTGGTACTGTGTGCTTTTACCATGATGAAGGTCAGTAATGAAAATTACATGGACCCTGGGTGCTCTTGACCTCTGCTAGACTCACAATGATTCTGTGCCATCTCTATGAAAACTGGGGGCTTGTTACTGCTCCATGCTGGAAGACTCTAGCTTCATTTCAGTTCAGCATCATGTTTACCTCAGTACTGAGTTTCAGAAATCAGGAAAAGAGAAGAGTTTTGATCCCAAATGTGGAATCTATGTGTCACAGAGTGAGTGGGGATAGCAGCCCATGGCAGTCCATGTGTTTGGAGTATAGGTGTGTCCTTTTCCCTCTAATCCCTTGTTGCCAATGAGAACATGAAACAAGTATGGAACCTGTCAAGAGAATGGAGGAAAAACGAAATCTTGTTAATGCATATTGATAGACTACCCGTACATTTGCAAACACTTCTTCATCCACTTGGGAGGTAGGCAGCTGTGAGGGAAAGGAGGCATAATTGTTTCCATTTTAAAGACAGAAAACTGGGGCTTAGGTTGAGTTGTCCAAGTTCTTAAAGCTAGTTAAAAACAAAACAAAACAAAACAAAAAAAACCCAGCAGCAGCAACAACAACAACAACAACAAAAACCAACCAACCAAACAAAAAAACCTGAAACCCAAATTCATATCTTCCGACTGTAAGCTTAGTACTTTTTGGACAACCCAAATTTGCCTGATATTAGAGAGAAGGGGAGGTAACTGAAATGTTCATTTAGAATCTTCTGTTTGACAGGATCCTTCTTAGATACTTTTCATTTATTACATCACATTTCCTCAAAACAATTCCTGGCGTAGGTGTTGTTACATATAAGGACACAGGCTCAGGTGAACTCCAGAGTCAGCTTCAGAACCAGTCTTCTCCAAATGTTTTGATCTTCACTAAGAAATGTGCTTCCAGATTCTTAGTAAAAGTAATTTGTCTGTGAGATGGAGAAAGAAAAGCAGAAATTCTGAGAAAATGAGGAGGAAAAAGAGGAGGAAGAATTGCTGACAAATTGTCCAAAGATTGGCAACTCCCTGTGCTGTGCATATCAGACTTAGCAATCATTTCCTTGAAGGAATCTCATAGAAAGCTCCTTTCTTTGAGAAAGAAAGTACATTTCCTGCCCCCACTGATCTCTGGAAAGTGGCATCATTATTTCAGTCAACTCCCTGTGCTGTGCATATCAGACTTAGCAATCATTTCCTTGAAGGAATCTCATAGAAATCTCCTTTCTTTGAGAAAGAAAGTACATTTCCTGCCCCCACTGATCTCTGGAAAGTGGCATCATTATTTCAGTGTGTGTGGGGAACAGACTCAGTTAGGATGAGGCTTTCCCCATCTGTACTAGTTCATTCTACTCACAACTCAAGCTTAATTTCCTCTTTAGTTAGTTTCCCTGCTACTGATTGAGTATGTCACTAAGTTGCTTGATTATAAAAGTGGAGAGATAAGGTAGAACGTATCATTTAGGAACAATATAATTGAAATATGAGGGATTAATCTTAACCTGTATATCCCCCAATATCTCTGTTTTGGGAGTTCTTCAAAAAATTTAAGACAAATTTACCATTTGACCTTACAAATTTGAAAACAAATGTCTTCACAAAAACCTGTATGTGTTCATAGCAGCATTATTTATAATAACCCAAGTGTGGAAGCAACCCAGATGTGCATCAACTGAATGAATGAACAAATTGTGGTATATCCATATGATAAAATATTATTCAGTCATAAAAAACGGAAAGTACTAATACATGTCACAAATAGATAAACCTGGAAAACACTATGCTGAGTGAAAGAAACCAGTCACAAAAGACTACATATTGTATGATTCTGTTTATATAAAATGTTCAAAATAAGCAAACCCATAGAGACAGGAAGTAGTTTAGTAGCTACCAGAGGCTCAGGGAGGAGAGAATTATGAGGAACTGCTAATGGGTACAAGGCTTATTTTTGGGGTGATAAAAATTTTCTGGAGTTAGTGGGGATGGATGTACAATTCTGGGAATATATTAAGAACCATTATATTCTACACTTCAAAAGAGTAAACTTTATGGTATGTGATTATATCTCAATAAAGCTGTTATTAGAAAAATTAAAAGTAAATGCTGCATACAAAAAAAAAAAGAAAAGAAAAAAGAAATATCGCAATTGCCTAATCATCTGGAATTCATCAAACATGTGGCTATAACCCTCTAGTGGAATTTAAAAGCTTTTCATCATCATACTGGATATATGGAATTCTTTCCAGAGAAACCCACATTTTAAGTCTCAAAGTAGTGAAGTAAAAATAAACTCTCAAAAAAATATGCTCTGGAAAAAGAAATTTATATATTTCTTTCAATGTGTTTTGATTTAATTTAAATGTCTGCTTTCAAAATTTAAGTTTGGTATGAGAACTCATTTATTCATTCAAAGTACCTTGGTAAAACAGCTACTATGTGCAGGGTACCTAGCCATACTCAGAGAAGTATAAGGAAGGAGAATGTTAAGACCACATAGGTGATACAACATGTGCCCATATACTCTTAAAATCGTCCTGAGGCTGGTACTGGGATGTCCTTCTTGCTCTCCACAGTAGCTGTTGCTAATTAAACTTTATTCCATTGATTCCGAACCTGTCTCCCAAATCTTCACAGAGATCTGCTCCAGACAGACCCTATCAATCCCTAAGCACAAAAGTCAAAACTTATTTGTAGGCCAGATTCACCAAGTCCCCTCATTAGATCCAGTGAAGTAAGAGACTTCTTCATAATCTTAGAGCTGGTCAGGGCCAATTTAGGATTAGGATTTGGATCTGCTCACCCCATGCCTTATGCTTTTTCCTGTGAAAATTTAAATACTTATATATGTAAGTATTAGGTGAATGGCAGCAGATGTGCTAAGAAACATAGGTGTGTAGAAGAGGAAAGATATGGGCTGGCAGATTGAGGAGACTTCATGGATGGTGCAGGGCTTTGGAAAAGCCTTCTTAGAGAGAAGGCCATGCCAGGTCCCAGAGGTGCATGAAAAAAGGACCCAAAATACGTGGCTACAGCATCGTGGGATGCAATAGGGTACATTGCCACTAGGACACAGACCTACAGTTGTGCCAGAAGACTTCCCTATCCTTCACAAAAGCAATTGCTAGTTACTGGCACATGAAAATCAGCAATTTTAACGTTAGTGCATTTTTGACTAGTAAACAAATGGCTTTGGGAGAAGAAACATGTGTGTTTCTTCATTTGACAAATATTTATTGAGCACTTATAATGTTCCAGGCTCTGGGCTAGCCTAGGTATTCAAAGAAGAAAAAAAGACAGTCCCTTCTAGGGCCCTATTATGGTGGCAGGCCAACAGGTGTCAGTGGTTTTGCAGACCTCAGAATGAGTGTACTTATCTCTTGCCTTCTTTAGAACTGCACAGGCATGGGTTGGAGGATGAGAAGCGAAGTATAAATTAATGTCAGATTATTGACAGTGTGTAAAGCCAGGGTGACAAACTTGAACTTTATTTTATAAACCACAGAAAGAGGATAAGACTTAGGAACAGACATTCTCCATGACCTCTGTTAAGGGAGGAGCCTCAAGAATGGTCTATCCCTCGTCTCTTATTTTCACTGAGGGAACTAATTGACAAAGAAGAACATGGTTTGTCTGGGGCCACACAGCTTGTTAGTAGCTATAAGTAAGACCCAGTCCCCTGATTCCTGGGCTTGCTTGTATCACATCCTCCTTGTGATGTCCCAAATGGCCACATGGGTTGGAGCTAAAGGTACAGTGGGGGACAACATGTCCTAGACATAGCTGGACCTTGGTTCCTCACCATCATGCCTGTTTATTTGCTTTCTTTGTTCTATCAAAGCAAAAGATGAATACAAACAGCATATGGACTAACAAGTGAGCGAGCTTCCCCAGGGGCTGCCATCACCACACAGTGCCACCTCAAACCTGTACCTTCCGTCGGCTTCAGAGAACTATTTGGTTGGTGGTATGCTGGGCCTGGACTTTAAGGAACCCAGCTACATTCAGCATGTTTGGTGATGTCGTTTGTAATTAATATCAAGAAGCCACACCATATTAGAGGAATGAGGACGTTTCTCAGCAGACAGGTACTGAATTTTTGGTGATAAAGGCAATTCCTAGAGCTACAATAGTTTCTTTAATTTGAAATAAGAAGACTTTTGTGGCCTGTGGAGTGCTGGGCTCTTCCATTCTCCTTGAGCCCTGGTCCCATTGATTGCCTCATCCAGTGGTGTGTCTCCTTCATTGAGAATGACTTAACCATAGGATGTCCTGAAATCTCAACCTGAGAACTTCAGACACAATTGGAAAGCAGTAATGAAATGCAAGCATCTAGTTAACATAATTTAACAAAATTAAAACATTTCTTCCCTGGAAGAAAAAAGTCATTTTTTTTTAAAGCAGGGACAAGAATTCTGTAAATGAAGACCTAAGAAGGTGTTAGAATAAAGTCCGAATGGAAAGGTTCACCTGGTAATCGTTCAGCACACGACCTACTTGTGGCCAGAAGACACGGGAGTGTGATGAAAAGCTTGATATGAGCGGGGCCAATACAAAGTAGAGGGAAGAAAAGCAAGGGTGGTTTGCTGTTGACTCTGCAGGTATATGGAGCTCAGATGTCATTTGGGCCCTTTCTTCCACTGGAGATTTCAAAAAGCATGGTTCTCCTCGACATCCCTGTGAATTGCCAGTCACAATTCTTTGTGACACCTCCCACTTTGAGCCTGTCTTTGTGAGATGCTTGCTTTGGGCACTGTATAATTCTAGCTGGTTACTCACCTCTCCCCTCTCCCCAACCTAATGGCTTCTCAGAGAAATCCAGGTTATGCGTATTAGGGTTTTGTGGGATCACAGGAGAAAGAGGGCCCATTTCATACTCCCCAACCCATGACCCTCTCTGCTGAGTGCTCAGCCCATCTAATCCCCATGTATCCTACCTACCACCTTGTCACCAATGAGCTTGCCTTCCCAGGAGACAAGGGGGTTCACAGCTGTGGGGACAGGGTGCTGCCTGGCTATGAGTGATGGAATGGCACGCTAGATAGAAAACCAAAGAAACTGCCTTTTTAATAATGGAGCGACATGTTTGTTTCATTTTAATTCACATAGAGTGTTTCCACCAGCTTTCTGCCAGGCTGTCTCAGGAAAGATCACTCTTGGGTGATAGTAACATTTGCCATTTCTCTGCAGGCATTGACCTCCAGAGTAAATTATTAAACAGTAAAACATTACCTGTGTTATTTAAATGTTCTCAAGGCTNTTTAAATACTTATATATGTAAGTATTAGGTGAATGGCAGCAGATGTGCTAAGAAACATAGGAGTGTAGAAGAGGAAAGATATGGGCTGGCAGATTGAGGAGACTTCATGGATGGTGCAGGGCTTGGGAAAAACCTTCTTAGAGAGAAGGCCATACCAGGTCCCAGAAGGTGCATGAAAAAAGGACCCAAGATACGTGGCTACAGCATCGGGGGATGCAATAGGGTACATTTCCACTAGGACGCAGACCTACAGTTGTGCCAGAAGACTTCCCTATCCTTCACAAAAGCAATTGCTAGTTACTGGCACATGAAAATCAGAAATTTTAACGTTAGTGCATTTTTGACTAGTAAACAAATGGCTTTGGGAGAAGAAACATATTGTGTTTCTTCATTTGACAAATATTTATTGAGCACTTATAATGTTCCAGGCTCTGGGCTAGCCTAAGTATTCAAAGAAGAAAAAAAGACAGTCCCTTCTAGGGCCCTATTATGGTGGCAGGCCAACAGGTGTCAGTGGTTTTGCAGACCTCAGAATGAGTGTACTTATCTCTTGCCTTCTTTAGAACTGCACAGGCATGGGTTGGAGGATGAGAAGGGAAGTATAAATTAATGTCAGATTATTGACAGTGTGTAAAGCCAGGGTGACAAACTTGAACTTTACTTTATAAACCACAGAAAGAGGATAAGACTTAGGAACAGACATTCTCCATGACCTCTGTTAAGGGAGGAGCCTCAAGAATGGTCTATCCCTCGTCTCTTATTTTCACCAAGGGAACTAATTGACAAAGAAGAACATGGTTTGTCTGGGGCCACACAGCTTGTTAGTAGCTATAAGTAAGACCCAGTCCCCTGATTCCTGAGCTTGCTTGTATCACATCCTCCTCGTGATGTCCCAAATGGCCACGTGGGTTGGAGCTAAAGTTACAGTGGGGGACAACATGTCCTAGACATAGCTGGACCTTGGTTCCTCACCATCATGCCTGTTTATTTGCTTTCTTTGTTCTGTCAAAGCAAAAGATGAATACAAACAGCATATGGACTAACAAGTGAGTGAGCTTCTCCAGGGGCTGCCATCACCACACCGTGCCACCTCAAACCTGTACCTTCTTTTTTTTTTTCCTTTTTGGTGTCCGGCAATGGATCGCAACCCTCGGTGTTGCGCCCGCACCTCGCTCAGCCAGTGAGCGGGAACTGGTCTGTATGTGGGATCCGAACCCTCGGCGGGAGCGCCGCTGTGCTCCCAAGCGGCACACTGTAGCAGTGCGCCACCGGGTCGGCCCTCAAACCTGTACGTTCTGTCAGCTTCAGAGAACTATTTGGTTCGTGGTGTGCTGGGCCTGGACTTTAAGGAATCCAGCTACATTCAGCGTGTTTGGTGATGTTGTTTGTAATTAATATCAAGAAGCCACGCCATATTAGAGGAATGAGGATGCTTCTCAGCAGACAGGTACTGAATTTTTGATGATAAAGTCAATTCCTAGAGCTACAATAGTTTATTTAATTTGAAATAAGAAGACTTTTGTGGCCTGTGGAGTGCTGGGCTCTTCCATTCTCCCTGAGCCCTGGTCCCATTGTTCGCCTCATCCAGTGGTGTGTCCCCTTCAGTGAGAATGACTTAACCATGGGATGTCCTGAAATCTCAACCTGAGAACTTCAGACAGAATTGGAAAGCAGTAATGAAATGCAGGCATCTAGTTAACATAATTTAACAAAATTAAAACATTTCTTCCCTGGAAGAAAAAAGTCAATTTTTTTTTAAAGCAGGGACAAGAATTCTGAAGTGTAAATGAAGACCTAAGGAGGTGTTAGAATAAAGTCCGAATGGAAAGGTTCACCTGGTAATCATTCAGCACACGACCTACTTGTGGCCAGAAGACATGGGAGTGTGATGAAAAGCTTGATATGAGCGGGACCAATACAAGTAGAGGGAAGAAAAGCAAGGGTGGTTTGCTGTTGACTCTGCAGCTATGTGGAGCTCAGATGTCATTTGAGCCCTTTCTTCCACTGAAGATTTCAAAAAGCATGGTTCTCCTCGACATCCCTGTGAATTGCCAGTCACAATTCTTTGTGACACCTCCCACTTTGAGCCTGTCTTTGTGAGATGCTTGGTTTGGGCACTGTATAATTCTAGCTGGTTACTCACCTCTCCCCTCTCCCTAACCTAATGGCTTCTCAGAGAAAGCCAGGTTATGCGTATTAGGGTTTTGTGGGATCACAGGAGAAAGAGGGCCCACTTTATACTCCCCAACCCATGACCCTCTCTGCTGAGTGCTCAGCCCATCTAATCCCCATGTATCCTACCTACCACCTTGTCACCAATGAGCTTGCCTTCCCAGGAGACAAGGGGGTTCACAGCTGTGGGGACAGGGTGCTGCCTGGCGATGAGTGACGGAATGGCACGCTAGATAGAAAACCAAAGAAACTGCCTTTTTAATAATGGAGCCACATGTTTGTTTCATTTTAATTCACATAGAGTGTTTCCACCAGCTTTCTGCCAGGCTGTCTCAGGAAAGATCACTCTTGGATGATAGTAACATTTGCCATTTCTCTTCAGGCATTGACCTCCAGAGTAAATTATTAAACAGTAAAACATTACCTGTGTTATTTAAATGTTCTCAAGGCTGCCTTAAAATTATTTTTGAAATAAAAGATGGTATGAATTAATAAAAGATGAATAAAAGAAAAAATGAATGATATAAAGTCAAAAAATAAGTACCTTATCTCTTTTCCCTTACTTGCCACATAGATTTTTTATTAAGTATCCAAAAGTTTTTTCAAGTGAAGTCAATGTAACATATATTATTTTTTCTACTATCTTTTTTTCTCCCCCACTCCCAAAACTGCCCTGACATACATGATAAATGCTGATAAGCTCAATATATGAGAGTTAGTTGCAATAAAAACCTAGCTAGTGTCTTTGTTTGCTGTTTGTTTATGGTGGTTGTATTTTTTCCTGTCAATAACTCTT